>NC_058087.1:23446780-23746780 GCF_014858855.1 Bufo gargarizans | reverse complement strand
GAGTAGTGTTTCACCCATTCAGTGGTATGAGCCCGGCCCTGTGCAGTCTTTATAAAGATAGCAAGGCCGGTGGATAAGAGCACCCACTGATACTCGTGTCTCCACAACTGGTGGCAACCAGCGGATCCGGAGGAGCTGCAGGGGACTGGTGTTCATAACCACTGTCCAACGGCTCCACACATGAGTGTTTATTTTTCAAAAACAGCACCATATTTGCCGGTAGGTCAGTCTGGAGAGGCAGGTTATTGTTAAGATGATTGCATTCGCAGTAACGCTCGTTAGCGATCATCTGGCAGTGTAATGCTGCCACGATTACCCGATGAATAAATAAACATAGAATGTGTCGGCAGATAGGAACCATTTGGCCCATCTAGTCTGCCCAATATACAAAATACTATGAATAGTTCTTGGCCCTATCTTATATGAAGGATAGCCTTATGCCTATCCCATGCATGTTTAAACTCATTCACTGTATTTGCAGCTACCACTTCTGCAGAAAGGCTATTCCATGCATCCACTACTCTCTCAGTAAAGTAATACTTCCTGATATTACTTTTAAACCTTAAACGCTTGTTCATTGGGTAATCGGAATCTTTTAACATGTTAGAAAATTCAGGTTTGCCGACAGCAGATCACACTGTGTAATAGGCGCTCTGCTGCCGGCAAACAATGAGATAGCATAGGAATGAACCATGCATTGTCGATCGCTTGTCCCTATACAGAGGAGGAGATCGATACATGTAATAGCAGCGGTCTCCTCCTCTACCGAGCAGGCAATTGAACGGAAGGGAACACTTCCCTCCTGACAATCATCTGCTCTATCTGCCTATGTAATAAGGCCTTAAAACTGCCTGCAATGATAAAGAGATATCACCTTTGTATACAGATGAATCAGGATCTACCATTCACAAGAGTTTATCATCAAAGCTTATCTATTCCTTCCTTGTACAATGACCTCTGCACAGGTCACAGAGCATGCCTAGAAAACTCTCCCATAGAAGTCAATGAGGTCCCTCCTGTGTCTATGGCCCATGGGGCAGCCGTAAAGCAATTTTCAAAATTATCTCTAAATGCTGTAAAGATTAGGCAAGATGGCCGCTCCCATAATCATGTTTTGAAAGTAGAATTTAAAAAAACTTAAAATCAGGAAATTAAATCAGATTAGAAAAAAGGATATTTGTTGCTGTTTGGTTTTAACTGGCAGATAAAAGTTTTGGTGACCCATTTCCATTATGTGGACCGACCTGCCCTCCAGTTTAAGTAAAAGCTTGCATTCTTTCTTAAATAACAATTTTGGAGCATCTTATCTTAAAACTCTTAGTTTTGTCATCCCTCTGTTATTGCTCCTGAAAGCGGATAAGAAATGGTTCTTACCATTCCCCTTGTCAATAAGGCTACTTTCACACTTGCGGCAGGACGGATCCGACAGGCTGTTCACCATGTCGGATCCGTCCTGCGGCTATTTCGCCGTGCCCGCGGACCGCCGCTCCGTCCCCATAATGGGGACGGGGGCGGAGCTCCGTCGGTGCACGGAGAAAGCCGCCGGACTAAAAAGCCTGACATGCAGTAATTTTAGTCCGGCGGGCTTTCTCCGTGCACCGCCGTGCTGCGCCGGAGCTCCGCCCCAGTCCCCATTATAGTCAATGGGGATGGAGCGGCGGTCCGGTGGCACGGCGAAATAGCCGCAGGATGGATCCGACATGGTGAACAGCCTGTCGGATCCGTCCTGCCGCAAGTGTGAAAGTACCCTAAGGTATGCACCTACACTGTCCAATCAGCGCTGACAGTGTGAGACAATGTAACAACCCATTCTAATAAGAATGGAATAGCAACACTACACTACGTGCAGAATTATTAGGCAAATGAGTATTTTGACCACATCATCCTCTTTATGCATGTTGTCTTACTCCAAGCTGTATAGGCTCGAAAGCCTACTACCAATTAAGCATATTAGGTGATGGTCATCTCTGTAATGAGAAGGGGTGTGGTCTAATGACATCAACACCCTATATCAGGTGTGCATAATTATTAGGCAACTTCCTTTCCTTTGGCAAAATGGGTCAAAAGAAGGACTTGACAGGCTCAGAAAAGTCAAAAATAGTCAGATATCTTGCAGAGGGATGCAGCACTCTTAAAATTGCAAAGCTTCTGAAGCGTGATCATCGAACAATCAAGCGTTTCATTCAAAATAGTCAACAGGGTCGCAAGAAGCGTGTGGAAAAACCAAGGCGCAAAATAACTGCCCATGAACTGAGAAAAGTCAAGCGTGCAGCTGCCAAGATGCCACTTGCCACCAGTTTGGCCATATTTCAGAGCTGCAACATCACTGGAGTGCCCAAAAGCACAAGGTGTGCAATACTCAGAGACATGGCCAAGGTAAGAAAGGCTGAAAGACGACCACCACTGAACAAGACACACAAGCTGAAACGTCAAGACTGGGCCAAGAAATATCTCAAGACTGATTTTTCTAAGGTTTTATGGACTGATGAAATGAGAGTGAGTCTTGATGGGCCAGATGGCTGGATTGGTAAAGGGCAGAGAGCTCCAGTCCGACTCAGACGCCAGCAAGGTGGAGGTGGAGTACTGGTTTGGGCTGGTATCATCAAAGATGAGCTTGTGGGGCCTTTTTGGGTTGAGGATGGAGTCAAGCTCAACTCCCAGTCCTACTGCCAGTTTCTGGAAGACACCTCCTTCAAGCAGTGGTACAGGAAGAAGTCTGCAAGGTAAGAAAAACATGATTTTCATGCAGGACAATGCTCCATCACACGCGTCCAAGTACTCCACAACGTGGCTGGCAAGAAAGGGTATAAAAGAAGAAAATATAATGACATGGCCTCCTTGTTCACCTGATCTGAACCCCATTGAGAACCTGTGGTCCATCATCAAATGTGAGATTTACAAGGAGGGAAAACAGTACACCTCTCTGAACAGTGTCTGGGAGGCTGTGGTTGCTGCTGCACGCAATGTTGATGGTGAACAGATCAAAACACTGACAGAATCCATGGATGGCAGGCTTTTGAGTGTCCTTGCAAAGAAAGGTGGCTATATTGGTCACTGATTTGTTTTTGTTTTGTTTTTGAATGTCAGAAATGTATATTTGTGAATGTTGAGATGTTATATTGGTTTCACTGGTAAAAATAAATAATTGAAATGGGTATATATTTGTTTTTTGTTAAGTTGCCTAATAATTATGTACAGTAATAGTCACCTGCACACACAGATATCCCCCTAAAATAGCTAAAACTAAAAACAAACTAAAAACTACTTCCAAAAATATTCAGCTTTGATATTAATGAGTTTTTTGGGTTCATTGAGAACATGGTTGTTGTTCAATAATAAAATTAATCCTCAAAAATACAACTTGCCTAATAATTCTGCACTCCCTGTATTTATTTCTACATTTCTAGAAATAACTGAGGAAAAGCAAAAACAGAATTATGAAAAAAAGCTGTTCTAGTATTTGTATTTTATGGGGAGTGCATGCATTTACTCAAAACAGATGTGCCAGGAGACTTAAAAAAATAAAAACATGTGACAATGAGATGAAGGATATAAAAATGAGTAAAAATCTTATCATGATATTTTCAACTGAATTAAAATAATAATAAAAAAGTGGGTTATCCCACCATAAGAAGGTATCCTGAGGACCCGAGGGAATTATTCTCTGATCGGAGATGAGGGGCTGTGGGTCCATCTGCTGGGACCCCTTCTGATCACAAGAATGAGGTTATGGAGTTCCCTGAGTGAATGGAGTGATGGTCACACAACTCTACGAGACTCCCAGATTGAAGCTGAGTACAGCTCACAGCAATATCAGCCCGTTGAGTTGAATAAGGAGGTGAAGCGTATGCTAGACCACCACTCCAGCCACTCCGGATGTAAATTCTAGCACCTTATTCTTGCGATCGGTGGAGGTCCCTATCCTGTGAATAGGGGGATAAGCTCTTATGGTGGGACAATCCTTTTAATGACATATTGTCCTCTTGGAATTAATTGCTTCTGTTGCAATAGTGAATAGATCACTTTGAAGTTATATAAAAATAATACACTGCAGACGGTTCATTTTCTATAACTATGGGTAAGTACTATATAATGTCCATGAGTACGGCATACATATTAGGACATCCTCAGACATCATCTATAACTCCCTCCTCCGTCAGGCAAAACTCCATCAGTCCTCCTCCCTCAGACCAAACTCCCTCCTCCTTCAGGCTAAACTCCCTCCTCCGTCAGCCCAAACTCCCTCCTACCTCATCCAAAACTCTCTCCTCCTTCAGACGTCAGCCAAAAAATCCCTCCTCTAACTCAAAACTCCCTCGTCCCTCAGACGTCAGTCAAAAAATACCTCCTCCATTAGACCTCAGACCAAACTCCAGCAGCCGTCAGGTGTCAGCTCTCAGCCTAAACTCCATCAGCCGTCAGCCATCAGGGGTCAGACATCAGGTATCAGCCCTCAGCCTAAACTCCATCAGCCGTCCGCTGTCAGGCATCAGACATCGGGTGTCATTCGTCATTCGTCAGGCATCAGCCATCAGCCAAAACTCCATCAGCAGTCAGGGGTCAGGTGTTAGACATTGGTTGTCTGGTGAGGGGGCGGCATAAAGCATAATGTCACGTCTACTACTGCTGGACCTTTTCTTCATGCAACCAAGCCTGGATGGGAGGAGCCATCATTAAGTCCCCAGGATTTCAGACGGATCTTTATGCCTGGGCATAGCACTTTGATGCACAGATCCACTCAAAGAGAGACACTAAGGCTTCTGCTGCTGCTGTGACCGCTGTGTAGTGGATCCGTGCAGCTAAGTGCTTTGCCCAGGCATAAAGATCCGTCTGAAGTCCTGGGGACTTAATGATAGGCTCCTCCCCTCCAGGCTTGGTTGCATGAAGAAAAGGTCCAGCAGTAGTAGAAGTGACATTATGCTTTGTGCCACCACCTCCCCAGACAACTAATGACACCCGATGTCTAACACCTGACCCCTGACAGCATTTTTTAACTAACATCTGAGGGACGAGGGAGTTTTGAGTTAGAGGGGGGGATTTTTGGTTGACGTCTGAAGGAGGAGGGAGTTTTGGATGAGGGAGTTTTGGCTGACGTCTGAGGTAGGAGGAAGTTTGGGCTGACAGAGGAGGGAGTTTTGCCTGATGGAGGAGGGAGTTTGGTCTGAGGGAGGAGGACTGATGGAGTTTTGCCTGACGGAGGAGGGAGTTGTGGATGATGTCTGAGGATGTCCTAATATTTATGCTGTACATGAGAGATCCGTCAAGTGCATCATCTTGGTTGGGTATACAATTCATGTAGATGATAGCATTAAGTATGACTGGTTCTGGAGCAGCTCAGATTATTTGTAGAGTGTAATAAGTAGTTCAGCACAACTCAGCAATTTTCAGGCTCAGACCGAGGGAAACAGTGTATATGATAGTGTATAGGAAGGGTGAGATGGACAAAGAATAATTTGCTGAAAAATGATTTACTGGACTTTCTGTGCCACCTGCTGGTCACAGCATAAGTGTTGCTTAAAGCCCAGTTTGTCTATGCTGATTGTGCAGACATAGAAGCTACACACGAAATATACTGTATTTATGGTATTTGACAAATGTATTAGTTATTTAATCTAAATTAAATTTGAAACTATGTATTGTAGCAAAGTAATATTTTTCCAGACAGCAATAGGTGGCATGGTATGGACTCTTGGCATTTATTTGTAAACGGCAGGTGATGGCACTGCCTGTCTCTACTCAGATCTATTTTTATGGCTCTGAAGAAATAAATTGTTGCTTAAAGGGGGTGTCTACAGACCATAAATATCTGCAGTGCTGCTCACGTTTAATTGACTACACAGTATTTCTTTGCCACTGATTTCTGGTGCTGGAGCTCCTCCAGAAAAGCTGGGGGTGCTAGGTGATGGACCCCCACTGATCAGATATTGATGGCCTATAATCAGGACAGGCCCACAATATGAACAAAAATTGGACAAGTCCTTTAAGTAACCGACATGCAGAGAAGCTTTGTGGCTGGTGTGCCTGCCCTACAAAGCTGAAATAAAACCGCCACACAGTGTTTAAATCATACTGCAATACAAATAATGTCACTATATAATGATTCAATACTACAGTTCTCATCTAGAAAAAAAAATGCATATAGTGTTTTGTATTGTACAGATATTGATTATAGTTTCCAGATGAATAGTGTTGATCGAGCACTAAAGTGCTTGTGTGCTCGGGTGTTCGAGTAGAACACTTTGCGATGCTCGGGTGTTCTACCGAGCACCCGAGCACAATGGAAGTCAATGGAAGAACCCCAGGCACCCCCTGCTCTGAAGCGGGGGTATGCAGCTACAGTTGACATAAAAAGTCTACACACCCCTGTTAAAATGTCAGGTTCCTGTGATGTAAAAAAATGAGACAAAGATAAATCATTTCAGAACTTTTCCCACCTTTAGGCTCCATTCAGACATCCGAAATCTGTTTTGCGGATCCACAGATCCGCAAAACACGGACAGCGGCAATGTGCGTTCCGCATTTTGCGAACCGCACATTGCCGGCACTAATATAATATGCCTATTCTTGTCCGCAATTGAGGACAAGAATAGGACATGTTCTATTTTTTGTCGGGAACAGAATTGCGGACCCGGAAGTGCGAGTCAGCAATTCCGTATCCGGGCATCACATCGTGCTGCCCCATAGAAATGAATAGATTCGCAATTCCGTTTCGCAAAATACGGAACAAAATTGCGGATGTGTCAATGGGGTCTTATTGTGATCTATAAACTGTACAACTCAATTGAAAAACAAACTTAAAAATTTTAGATATAGGGAAGAAAAAATATAAAAATGTAATAATATGGTTGCATAAGTGTGCACACCCTAAAACAAATACTTTGTTGAAGCACCTTTTGATTTTATTACTAGTGTTGAGCGCGAATATTCGAATTGCAAATTTTTTTCTCGAATATCGCAATTTCGAGATTTCGCGAATATTTAGAATATCGTTCTATATATTCGCGAAATCGAATATTCGTTTTTTTTTTTTTTTTAATTATCATATTTTTTTTATTTCCCACTTCCCTAAAGTTGTTCTTACCTGTCCCTTGGATTCCCGGCTTCCTGGCTGCTCCAGTCAGTGGCATTTTCAACTTACTGCTATATTCCATATTAGCTAAATTACAATCTAATCTATATGTGTATTTTACAAAATTTTGCAAAAGTCGAAATTGCGATGCGAGTAATATAACACGAAATAATCGCATGAAGATTTCAACTTAGCACTGCTATATTCCATATTCTAGCCTAATATGGAATATAGCAGTGCTAAGTTGAAATCTTCATGCGATTATTTCGTGTTATATTACTCGCATCGCAATTTCGACTTTTGCAAATGTTCTTAATATTGCTCTAACTTCGTCTTTTAGAATATTCGTAATATTCTGAAAGACTAAGTTAGAGCAATATTACGAATATTCTAAAAGACGAAGTTAGAGCAATATTACAAAATTTCGTAAAATACACATATAGATTGTAATTTAGCTAATATAGTGCTATAATCCCTTTTTTTTCCTCTAATTTTTTTTTGCCTCTTCTGAACTTAAGTTTAGTAAAATATGTACACTATTAAAAAATATTACTATAGCAGTATATTAGCTAAATTACAATCTATGTGTATTTTACGAAATTTCGTAATATTGCTCTAACTTCGTCTTTCAGAATATTACGAATATTCTAAAAGACGAAGTTAGAGCAATATTAAGAACATTTGCAAAAGTCGAAATTGCGATGCGAGTAATATAACACGAAATAATCGCATGAAGATTTCAACTTAGCACTGCTATATTCCATATTCTAGCCTAATATGGAATATAGCAGTGCTAACTTAGCACATCTATATTCCATATTAGGCTAGAATATGGAATATAGCAGTGCTAAGTTGAAATCTTCATGCGATTATTTCGTGTTATATTACTCGCATCGCAATTTCGACTTTTGCAAATGTTCTTAATATTGCTCTAACTTATTTTACAAAACTTAAGTTCAGAAGAGGCAAAAAAAAATTAGAGGAAAAAAAAGGATTATAGCACTATATTAGCTAAATTACAATCTATATGTGTATTTTACGAAATTTCGTAATATTGCTCTAACTTCGTCTTTTAGAATATTCGTAATATTCTAAGAGACGAAGTTAGACCAATATCACGAAATTTCGTAAAATACACATATTAGCCTAGCCATAGTCAATTAGCATAGGAACGTTGCCTTATACTATCAAGATAAATAATCGCAATACGCGAAAAATAAATCGCATATTATTCGCGATAATTGGAATAATTACGAATATTCGATTTCGACGAATATAACACGAATATTCATTAGAATATTCGCGAAATATCGCGAAATCGAATATGGCACCTACCGCTCATTACTATTTATTACAGCACTCAGTCTGTTTAGGTATGAGTCTATTAGCATGGCCCATTTGCCCAAATCTGTCAGATTGCGAGGGCATCTCCTGTGCATAGCCCTCTTCAGATCACCCCACAGATTTTCAATCGGATTCAGGTCTGGGCTTTGGCCATTCCAAAACGTGAATCTTCTTCTGGTGAAGCCATTCCTTTGTTGATTTTGATGTATGCTTTGGGTCGTTGTCATGCTGAAAGATGAAGTTCCTCTTCATTTTCAGCTTTCTAGCAGAAGCTTGAAGGTTTTGTGCCAATATTGACTGGTATTTGGAACTGTTCATAATTCCCTCTGGCTTAACTAAGGCCCAGTTCCAGCTGAAGAAAAACAGCCCCAAAGCATAATGCTGCCACCACCATGCTTCACTGTGAGTATGGTGTTCTTTTGGTGATGTGCAGTGTTGTTTTTGGGCCAAACATATCTTTTGGAATTATGGCCAAAAAGTTCAACCTTGGTTTCATCAGACCATAACACCTTTTCCCACATGCTTTTGGGAGACTTCAAATGTGTTTTGCAAAATGTAGCCTGGCTTGGATGTTTTTCTTCATAAGAAAAGGCTATAGTCTTGCCACTCTACCCCATAGCCCAGACATATGAAGAATACGGGAGATTGTTGTCACATGGACCACACAGCCAGTACTTGCCAGATATTCCTACAGCTCCTTTAATGTTGCTGTAGGCCTCTTGGTAGCCTCCCAGACCAGTTTTCTTCTCGTCTTTTCATCAATTTTGGAGGGACGTCCAGTTCTTGGTAATGTGACTGTGACATGTGATATTTTCTCCACTTGATGATGACTGTCTTCACTGTGTTCCATGGTATATCTAATGCCTTGGAAACTCTTTTGCTCCCTTCTCCTGACTGATACCTTTTAACAATGAGATCCCTCTGATCCTTTGGAAGCTCTCTGTGGACTATGGCTTTTGCTGTGGGATGCGACTAAGAAAATTTTAGTAAAGATCAACTAGAGCAGCTGAACTTTATTTGGGGTTAATCAGAGGCACTTTAAATGATGGCAGGTGTATGCTGACTCCTATTTAACATGATTTTGAATGTGATTGCTTAATTCTGAACACAGCTACATCCCCAGTTCTAAGTGTGCACACTTATGCAACCACATTATTTTTGTTTTTTTTGTTTTCTTCCCTCCACCTAAAAGATTTTAGTTTGTTTTTCAATTGAGTGGTACAAAAACCTGACATTTTAACAGGGGTGTGTAGACTTTTTATATCCACTGTATATAGTGTAGTTGTTGAAGTTCTGGGCTACTATGCAGAAGTTCAAATCCCATTACAAACTTTTTCTGAAATAGAGGTTAAATTAGATTTATATATTTTGCTAATGTATGGCACAAAATAAATGTGTAATTACCCCAATAAAAAAAAATATATATGATTTATTTTGTGCCATACATTTTTTACAATTTAAAAAACAATATAAAATATATAAATCTAATTTAACCTCTATTTCTGCAAAAGACTGTGATTGGATTTGAACTCACAGCTTCTGCATCACAACCCAGAAATTTTACCTCTACACTATATAGCTGCATAGCCAGTCACAAAAAATAAAAAAAAATATGAGACTTCTACTGTACGATACTTCTACTGAGACCTACACAGTAGAAGTCTCCGATATATATATATATATATATATATATATATATATATTATTATTTTTTTGTGTGACTGGTTATGCAGCTATATAGTGTAGTGGTTAAAGTTCTGAGCTACTATGCAGAATCCCATCACAAACCTTTTCAGAAATAGACGTTAAATTAGATTAGCCAGTCACGAAAAAAAATATAAAAAAATAAGACTACTGTATAGGTCTCAATAGAAGAACAGTACAGTGGAAGTCTCATTTATTTATTTTTTTAAATAACTGGCTATGCAGCTATTATAGCTGAGTGGCTAAGTGCCTTACCTCTATTGCAGAAGGTTGTGAGTTTGAATCCTGACAGAAAATTTTGCCTGAAATCTAGGCTAAATTAGATTTAAATACACTGGGCTATCCCCAAGCACTGACTCCATATATGGACAAAGCTATATATGGAGTCAGAGCAGGGACTCCTAAGCCGCGGACTCACACTGAGAGATTCCCTCACTGTACAGTGATCTTTTGCATAGAAATAGAGGCTAAATTTGATTTAAATACACTGACTCGAGCATTGTGCTCGAGCACACACGGTGTTCGGCCGAGCATAGTGATGTTCGAGCACACACTGGTGTTCGGCCGAGCATGCTCGCTCAACACTACAGATAAACAGTACATGTATTATTAAAATAAACATTACATATAGCACTCAAATAAGGTGCATAGGTATATGGTAGATGCAGTACTTAACCACTTCAGCCCCGCTAGGTGAAACCCCCTTCATGACCAAGCCACTTTTTACACTTCGGCACTACACTCCTTTCACCGTTTATCGCTCGGTCATGCAACTTACCACCCAAATGAATTTTACCTCCTTTTCTTCTCACTAATAGAGCTTTCATTTGGTGGTATTTTATTGCTGCTGCCATTTTTACTTTTTTTGTTATTAATCAAAATGTAACGATTTTTTTGCAAAAAAATGACATTTTTCACTTTCAGCTGTGAAATTTTGCAAAAAAAACGACATCCATATATAAATTTTTCGCTAAATTTATAGTTCTACATGTCTTTGATAAAAAAAAAAAGGTTTGGGCAAAAAAAAAAAATGGTTTGGGTAAAAGTTATAGCATTTACAAACTATGGTACAAAAATGTGAATTTCCGCTTTTTGAAACGGCTCTGATTTTCTGAGCACCTGTCATGTTTCCTGAGGTTCTACAATGCCCAAACAGTATAACTACCCCACAAATGACCCCATTTCGGAAAGTAGACACCCTAAGGTATTCGCTGATGGGCATAGTGAGTTCATAGAACTTTTTATTTTTTGTCACAAGTTAGCGGAAAATGATGATGATTTTTATTTTATTTTTTTTTCTTACAAAGTCTCATATTCCACTAACTTGCGACAAAAAATAAAAAATTCTAGGAACTCACCATGCCCCTCACAGAATACCTTGGGGTGTCTTCTTTCCAAAATGGGGTCACTTGTGGGGTAGTTATACTGCCCTGGCAATTTAGGGGCCCAAATGTGTGAGAAGAACTTTGCAATCAAAATGTGTAAGAAATGACCGGTGAAATCCGAAAGGTGCACTTTGGAATATGCGCCCCTTTGCCCACCTTGGCAGCAAAAAAGTGTCACACATGTGGTATCGCCGTACTCAGGAGAAGTTGGGGAATGTGTTTTGTGGTGTCATTTTACATATACCCATGCTGGGTGAGAGAAATATCTTGGCAAAAGACAACTTTTCCCATTTTTTTATACAAAGTTGGCATTTGACCAAGATATTTTTCTCACCCAGCATGGGTATATGTAAAATGACACCCCAAAACACATTCCCCAACTTCTCCTGAGTACGGCGATACCAGATGTGTCACACTTTTTTGCTGCCAAGGTGGGCAAAAAGGCACATATTCCAAAGTGCACCTTTCGGATTTTGCAGGGCATTTTTTACACATTTTGATTGCAAGGTACTTCTCACACATTTGGGCCCCTAAATTGCCAGGGCAGTATAACTACGCCACAAGTGACCCCATTTTGGAAAGAAGACACCCTAAGGTATTCCGTGAGGGGCACTGCGAGTTCCTAGAATTTTTTATTTTTTGTCACAAGTTAGCGGAAAATGATGATTTTTTTTTTTTCTCTTTTTTCCTTACAAAGTCTCATATTCCACTAACTTGCGACAAAAAATAAAAAATTCTAGGAACTCGCCATGCCCCTCACGGAATACCTTGGGGTGTCTTCTTTCCAAAATGGGGTCACTTGTGGCGTAGTTATACTGCCCTGGCAATTTAGGGGCCCATATGTGTGAGAAGTACTTTGCAATCAAAATCTGTAAAAAATGACCGGTGAAATCCGAAAGGTGCACTTTGGAATATGCGCCCCTTTGCCCACCTTGGCATCAAAAAAGTGTGACACATCTGGTATCGCCGTACTCAGGAGAAGTTGGGGAATGTGTTTTGGGGTGTCATTTTACATATACCCATGCTGGGTGAGAGAAATATCTTGGCAAACGACAACTTTTCCCATTTTTTTTTTATACAAAGTTGGCATTTGACCAAGATATTTTTCTCACCCAGCATGGGTATATGTAAAATGACACCCCAAAACACATTCCCCAACTTCTCCTGAGTACGGCGATACCAGATGTGTCACACTTTTTTGCAGCCTAGATGCGCAAAGGGGCCCAAATTCCTTTTAGGAGGGCATTTTTAGACATTTGGATCCCAGACTTCTTCTCACGCTTTAGGGCCCCTAAAAAGCCAGGGCAGTATAAATACCCCACATGTGACCCCACTTTGGAAAGAAGACACCCCAAGGTATCCAATGAGGGGCCTGGCAAGTTCATAGAAATTTTTTTTTTTTCGCATAAGTTAGCGGAAATTGATTTTTTTTTGTTTTTTTCTCACAAAGTCTCACTTTCCGCTAACTTAGGACAAAAATTTCAATCTTTCATGGACTCAATATGCCCCTCAGCAAATACCTTGGGGTGTCTTCTTTCCAAAATGGGGTCAGTTGTGGGGTGTTTGTACTGCCCTGGCATTTGAGGGTCTCCGCAATCATTACATGTATGGCCAGCATTAGGAGTTTCTGCTATTCTCCTTATATTGAGCATACAGGTAATGAGATTTTTTTTTTCCGTTCAGCCTCTGGGCTGAAAGAAAAAAATGAACGGCACAGATTTCTTCATTCGCATCGATCAATGTGGATGAAAAAATCTCTGCCAAAAAAAAAAAAATGGAGGGGAAAGGCGTCTGCCAGGACATAGGAGCTCCGCCCTACATCCATACCCACTTAGTTCGTATGCCCTGGCAAACCAGATTTCTCCATTCGCATCAATCGATGTGGATGAATAAATCATTGCCGGGATTTTTTTTATATATATATATATATATATATATATATATATATATACACAAAGTGCTTGCCAAAGCATAGGAACGCCGCCTCCTCCTCAGCTCGTATGCCTCGGCAAACATATCTGTCACTGCAGAGGAGAAAATCCCGTCTTGCAGCGCCGCATACACCGACTTGCGTGTAATCTGACAGCAGCGCAATGCTTCTGTCAGAATGCACATCGGTGCTGCAGCTAGTAGATCGGTTGGTCCACCTGGAAGGTAAAAAGACAAAAAACTTTTGGAACTAAACATTAACCTGTTTGCTTACCTGTTTTTTTTTTTTTGTTTTTTTTACCTTTATAGAACAAACCTCTCCTTCCCCATGGGTCAATGTGCAAAGCGCAAATCGCCCAAAGATGTGGCGAAGTGCGTTATGCACTTTGTCCCATGTGAAAGGAGACATTTGCAGCAGCTGTGAGTGAATGGGCCCTAATAGCCCTGTGTGCCTATCCTGGTGAGATGTGATCCCTATGCTAGGTGTACCTGTGTGTGGTACTTTCGGAAACACTCCCCTAAGCATAGGGCAGGGTGGTCGGGACAGTCAGGACAGAAATAGCGGGTGTCACGCCTTATTCCACTCCTGCTACAGACACGACATTTTTTTCGGGGTGGCGGTCGGTTTGAGGTACCAGCAACGACACTGGGGAAGTGTCGCTCGTGTAGACGGCTAACTACACTGGTGGATGGGGCCACGGAACCTCCTGGATACAGGAGGTTCGCGATGATCTCTTCCTGAAATTTGAGGAAGGATCCAGTTCTCCCAGCCTTACTGTAGAGAACAAAACTTTTGTACAGAGCCAATTGAATTAAATATACAGACACCTTCTTATACCAGCGTCTGGTGCGTCGGGAAACTAAATACGGAGCCAACATCTGGTCATTGAATTCGACCCCTCCCATGTGGAGGTTATAGTCGTGGACTGAGAGGGGCTTTTCAATGACACGGGTTGCTCGCTCAATTAGTATTGTCGTGTCTGCGTGAATGGAGGAGAGCATGTAAACGTCACGCTTGTCTCTCCATTTCACCGCGAGCAGTTCTTCGTTACACAGTGCGGCCCTCTGCCCCCTTGCAAGACGGGTGCTAACGAGCCGTTGGGGGAAGCCCGCGCGACTAGTTCGCGCGGTACCACAGGCGCCAATCCGTTCTAGAAACAAATGCCTAAAGAGGGCCACACTTGTGTAGAAATTGTCCACATAAAGATGGTACCCCTTGCCGAATAAGGGTGACACCAAGTCCCAAACTGTCTTCCCACTGCTCCCCAGGTATTCAGGGCAACCGACCGGCTCCAGGGTCTGATCTTTTCCCTCATAGACCCGAAATTTGTGGGTATAGCCTGTGGCCCTTTCACAGAGCTTATACAATTTGACCCCATACCGGGCGCGCTTGCTTGGGATGTATTGTTTGAAGCCAAGGCGCCCGGTAAAATGTATCAGGGACTCGTCTATGCAGATGTTTTGCTCAGGGGTATACAAATCTGCAAATTTCTGGTTGAAATGGTCTATGAGGGGCCGAATTTTGTGGAGCCGGTCAAAAGCAGGGTGGCCCCTGGGACGGGAGGCGGTGTTGTCGCTAAAGTGCAGGAAACGCAGGATGACCTCAAATCGTGTCCTGGACATAGCAGCAGAGAACATGGGCATGTGATGAATCGGGTTCGTGGACCAATATGACCTCAATTCATGCTTTTTTGTCAGGCCCATGTTGAGGAGGAGGCCCAGAAAAGTTTTAAATTCGGAAACTTGGACTGGTTTCCACCGGAAAGGCTGGGCATAAAAGCTTCCCGGGTTAGCGGTGATAAATTGTGTGGCATACCTGTTTGTCTCTGCCACGACTAAGTCTAAAAGCTCCGCAGTCAAGAACAGCTCAAAAAATCCCAGGGCCGAATCGATCTGAGCTGTCTCAACCCGAACTCCAGACTGGGCGGTGAAAGGGAAAACTACGGGTGCGGCTGAAGTTGGGGACTGCCAATCAGGGTTTGCCAGCACCTCTGGGATTCTAGGGGCTCTACGGGCACGTCTTTGCGGTGGCTGCGACGGGGTCACTACTGCACGTGCCACCGTACCAGCTTCAACTGCCCTTCTGGTGCTCGCTACTTCACCAGGTTGTACGGCAGTGCTGGTACTAGGTCCAGGAAGGGCTGGGCTGCTGGTGTATGCCTCACCACGTAATCCGACAGCACCAGCCCCACTCTGCTGCTCTTGAAGCGGATCCTGCGCAACCTGTGGTCTAGCGACACGGGGCCGGGTACGCCTGGTGGTATCAGGGACCTCAGCCTCCTCGTCCGAACTTTGGGTCAGAGAGCCACTGCTTTCTACAGGTTCGTATTCTGACCCGCTGGATTCATCAGATGAGGGTTCCCACTTCTCATCCGACTGGGTCAGAAGCCTGTAGGCCTCTTCAGAGGAATACCCCCTGTTAGACATGTGGG
Organism: Bufo gargarizans; assembly: GCF_014858855.1. NCBI lineage: Eukaryota > Metazoa > Chordata > Amphibia > Anura > Bufonidae > Bufo > Bufo gargarizans. Next base: position 23,730,917 of record NC_058087.1, on the reverse strand, counting down.
CAACTAAATTTAGGGGTATTCCCTGAGACTACCCAAGAAAAAAAGCAAGCCTGTCTTACAAATGGGAGGCTAGCGAAGTACCGGAGGCCGCTGCGGTTGATAAAAAATATCAAAACTGATTTTTTTATCGCCGCAGTGCGTGTAAAGTGAATGTGCAGCGATCAAAAAAAATAATTTTTTTTTGTCACTGCGGTGGGGCGGGCGTGGGTGTACGCACGTGTGGGCGACCGATCAGGCCTGATCGGGCAAACACTGCGTTTTGGGTGGAGGGCGAACTAAAGTGACACTAGTACAATTATAGATCTGACCGTGATCAGTTTTGATTAGGGATGAGCGAACTCGAACTGTATAGTTCGGGTTCGTACCGAATTTTGGGGTGTCCGTGACACGGACCCGAACCCGGACATTTTCGTAAAAGTCCGGGTTCGGGTTCGGTGTTCGTCGCTTTCTTCGCGCTTTTGTGACGCTTTCTTGGCGCTTTTTGAAAGGCTGCAAAGCAGCCAATCAACAAGCGTCATACTACTTGCCCCAAGAGGCCATCACAGCCATGCCTACTATTGGCATGGCTGTGATTGGCCAGAGCATCATGTGACCCAGCCTCTATTTAAGCTGGAGTCACATAGCGCCGCCCGTCACTCTGCTCTGATTAGCGTAGGGAGAGGTTGCGGCTGCGACAGTAGGGCGAGATTAGGCAGATTAACTCCTCCAAAGGACTTGATTAACTGATCGATCTGCAGCTGTGGATCATTGAGCTGCTGATCCTCAATTGCTCACTGTTTTTAGGCTGCACAGACCGTTTGTCAGTCACATTTTTCTGGGGTGATCGGCGGCCATTTTGTGTCTTGTGGTGCGCCAGCACAAGCTGCGACCAAGTGCATTTAACCCTCAATGGTGTGGTTGTTTTTTGGCTAAAGCCTACATCAGGGTGAAGCTGTCACACCAAGTGCATTTAACCAGCAATAGTCTGTTCATTTTTTGGCCATATACTAAATCAGGGGCAAGCTGCGCCTGTCACCAAGTGCATTTAACCCTCAATGGTGTGGTTGTTTTTTGGCTAAAGCCTACATCAGGGTGAAGCTGTCACACCAAGTGCATTTAACCAGCAATAGTCTGTTTATTTTTTGGCCATATCCCAGTCTAATTCTGTCACTAAATCCATACCGGTCACCCAGCGCCTAAATACTAGGCCTCAAATTTATATCCCGCTAAATCTGTCCTTAGTGCTGTAGCTGGGCGAGTTATTTAGTGTCCGTTCAAGCACATTTCTTGTTCTGGGTTGAAATACAATTCCCAATTTAGCAATTTCATAATTTTGTGGTTTCTGCTATATCAGAGCTATTTGAAATCTATCCCTAAAAGGGTATATAATATTCAAGGTGCACATTGGGTCATTCAGAATAACTTCACACACACCCGCTACTGTGTATTTCCAAGTCTAATTCTGTCACTAAACCCATACCTGTCACCCAGCGCCTAAATACTAGGCCTCAAATTTATATCCAGCTAAATCTGTCCTTAGTGCTGTAGCTGGGCGAGTTATTTAGTGTCCGTTCAAGCACATTTCTTGTTCTGGGTTGAAATACAATTCCCAATTTAGCAATTTCATAATTTAGTGGTTTCTGCTATATCAGAGCTATTTGAAATCTATCCCTAAAAGGGTATATAATATTCAAGGTGCACATTGGGTCATTCAGAATAACTTCACACACACCCGCTACTGTGTATTTCCAAGTCTAATTCTGTCACTAAACCCATACCTGTCACGCAGCGCCTAAATACTAGGCCTCAAATTTATATCCAGCTAAATCTGTCCCTAGTGCTGTAGCTGGGCGAGTTATTTAGTGTCCGTTCAAGCACATTTCTTGTTCTGGGTTGAAATACAATTCCCAATTTAGCAATTTCATAATTTAGTGGTTTCTGCTATATCAGAGCTATTTGAAATCTATCCCTAAAAGGGTATATAATATTCAAGGTGCACATTGGGTCATTCAGAATAACTTCACACACACCCGCTACTGTGTATTTCCAAGTCTAATTCTGTCACTAAACCCATACCTGTCACGCAGCGCCTAAATACTAGGCCTCAAATTTATATCCAGCTAAATCTGTCCCTAGTGCTGTAGCTGGGCGAGTTATTTAGTGTCCGTTCAAGCACATTTCTTGTTCTGGGTTGAAATACAATTCCCAATTTAGCAATTTCATAATTTAGTGGTTTCTGCTATATCAGAGCTATTTGAAATCTATCCCTAAAAGGGTATATAATATTCAAGGTGCACATTGGGTCATTCAGAATAACTTCACACACACCCGCTACTGTGTATTTCCAAGTCTAATTCTGTCACTAAACCCATACCTGTCACCCAGCGCCTAAATACTAGGCCTCAAATTTATATCCAGCTAAATCTGTCCTTAGTGCTGTAGCTGGGCGAGTTATTTAGTGTCCGTTCAAGCACATTTCTTGTTCTGGGTTGAAATACAATTCCCAATTTAGCAATTTCATAATTTAGTGGTTTCTGCTATATCAGAGCTATTTGAAATCTATCCCTAAAAGGGTATATAATATTCAAGGTGCACATTGGGTCATTCAGAATAACTTCACACACACCCGCTTACTGTGTATTTCCAAGTCTAATTCTGTCACTAAACCCATACCTGTCACCCAGCGCCTAAATACTAGGCCTCAAATTTATATCCAGCTAAATCTGTCCCTAGTGCTGTAGCTGGGCGAGTTATTTAGTGTCCGTTCAAGCACATTTCTTGTTCTGGGTTGAAATACAATTCCCAATTTAGCAATTTCATAATTTAGTGGTTTCTGCTATATCAGAGCTATTTGAAATCTATCCCTAAAAGGGTATATAATATTCAAGGTGCACATTGGGTCATTCAGAATAACTTCACACACACCCGCTACTGTGTATTTCCAAGTCTAATTCTGTCACTAAACCCATACCTGTCACCCAGCGCCTAAATACTAGGCCTCAAATTTATATCCAGCTAAATCTGTCCTTAGTGCTGTAGCTGGGCGAGTTATTTAGTGTCCGTTCAAGCACATTTCTTGTTCTGGGTTGAAATACAATTCCCAATTTAGCAATTTCATAATTTAGTGGTTTCTGCTATATCAGAGCTATTTGAAATCTATCCCTAAAAGGGTATATAATATTCAAGGTGCACATTGGGTCATTCAGAATAACTTCACACACACCCGCTACTGTGTATTTCCAAGTCTAATTCTGTCACTAAACCCATACCTGTCACCCAGCGCCTAAATACTAGGCCTCAAATTTATATCCAGCTAAATCTGTCCCTAGTGCTGTAGCTGGGCGAGTTATTTAGTGTCCGTTCAAGCACATTTCTTGTTCTGGGTTGAAATACAATTCCCAATTTAGCAATTTCATAATTTAGTGGTTTCTGCTATATCAGAGCTATTTGAAATCTATCCCTAAAAGGGTATATAATATTCAAGGTGCACATTGGGTCATTCAGAATAACTTCACACACACCCGCTACTGTGTATTTCCAAGTCTAATTCTGTCACTAAACCCATACCTGTCACCCAGCGCCTAAATACTAGGCCTCAAATTTATATCCAGCTAAATCTGTCCTTAGTGCTGTAGCTGGGCGAGTTATTTAGTGTCCGTTCAAGCACATTTCTTGTTCTGGGTTGAAATACAATTCCCAATTTAGCAATTTCATAATTTAGTGGTTTCTGCTATATCAGAGCTATTTGAAATCTATCCCTAAAAGGGTATATAATATTCAAGGTGCACATTGGGTCATTCAGAATAACTTCACACACACCCGCTTACTGTGTATTTCCAAGTCTAATTCTGTCACTAAACCCATACCTGTCACCCAGCGCCTAAATACTAGGCCTCAAATTTATATCCAGCTAAATCTGTCCCTAGTGCTGTAGCTGGGCGAGTTATTTAGTGTCCGTTCAAGCACATTTCTTGTTCTGGGTTGAAATACAATTCCCAATTTAGCAATTTCATAATTTAGTGGTTTCTGCTATATCAGAGCTATTTGAAATCTATCCCTAAAAGGGTATATAATATTCAAGGTGCACATTGGGTCATTCAGAATAACTTCACACACACCCGCTACTGTGTATTTCCAAGTCTAATTCTGTCACTAAACCCATACCTGTCACCCAGCGCCTAAATACTAGGCCTCAAATTTATATCCAGCTAAATCTGTCCTTAGTGCTGTAGCTGGGCGAGTTATTTAGTGTCCGTTCAAGCACATTTCTTGTTCTGGGTTGAAATACAATTCCCAATTTAGCAATTTCATAATTTAGTGGTTTCTGCTATATCAGAGCTATTTGAAATCTATCCCTAAAAGGGTATATAATATTCAAGGTGCACATTGGGTCATTCAGAATAACTTCACACACACCCGCTACTGTGTATTTCCAAGTCTAATTCTGTCACTAAACCCATACCTGTCACCCAGCGCCTAAATACTAGGCCTCAAATTTATATCCAGCTAAATCTGTCCCTAGTGCTGTAGCTGGGCGAGTTATTTAGTGTCCGTTCAAGCACATTTCTTGTTCTGGGTTGAAATACAATTCCCAATTTAGCAATTTCATAATTTAGTGGTTTCTGCTATATCAGAGCTATTTGAAATCTATCCCTAAAAGGGTATATAATATTCAAGGTGCACATTGGGTCATTCAGAATAACTTCACACACCCGCTACTGTGTATTTCCAAGTCTAATTCTGTCACTAAACCCATACCTGTCACGCAGCGCCTAAATACTAGGCCTCAAATTTATATCCAGCTAAATCTGTCCCTAGTGCTGTAGCTGGGCGAGTTATTTAGTGTCCGTTCAAGCACATTTCTTGTTCTGGGTTGAAATACAATTCCCAATTTAGCAATTTCATAATTTAGTGGTTTCTGCTATATCAGAGCTATTTGAAATCTATCCCTAAAAGGGTATATAATATTCAAGGTGCACATAGGGTCATTCAGAATAACTTCACACACACGCTTCTGTGCATTTCCAAGTCTAATTCTGTCACTAAATCCATACCGGTCACCCAGCGCCTAAATACTAGGCCTCAAATTTATATCCAGCTAAATCTGTCCCTAGTGCTGTAGCTGGGCGAGTTATTTAGTGTCCGTTCAAGCACATTTCTTGTTCTGGGTTGAAATACAATTCCCAATTTAGCAATTTCATAATTTAGTGGTTTCTGCTATATCAGAGCTATTTGAAATCTATCCCTAAAAGGGTATATAATATTCAAGGTGCACATAGGGTCATTCAGAATAACTTCACACACACGCTTCTGTGCATTTCCAAGTCTAATTCTGTCACTAAATCCATACCGGTCACCCAGCGCCTAAATACTAGGCCTCAAATTTATATCCCGCTGAATTTGAATACAATACATTGGGCCAAATAATATATTTGTTGTTGTGGTGAACCATAACAATGAGAAAAACATCTAGTAAGGGACGCGGACGTGGACATGGTCGTGGTGGTGTTAGTGGACCCTCTGGTGCTGGGAGAGGACGTGGCCGTTCTGCCACATCCACACGTCCTAGTGTACCAACTACCTCAGGTCCCAGTAGCCGCCAGAATTTACAGCGATATATGGTGGGGCCCAATGCCGTTCTAAGGATGGTAAGGCCTGAGCAGGTACAGGCATTAGTCAATTGGGTGGCCGACAGTGGATCCAGCACGTTCACATTATCTCCCACCCAGTCTTCTGCAGAAAGCGCACAGATGGCGCCTGAAAACCAACCCCATCAGTCTGTCACATCACCCCCATGCATACCAGGGAAACTGTCTCAGCCTCAAGTTATGCAGCAGTCTCTTATGCTGTTTGAAGACTCCGCTGGCAGGGTTTCCCAAGGGCATCCACCTAGCCCTTCCCCAGCGGTGAAAGACATAGAATGCACTGACGCACAACCACTTATGTTTCCTGATGATGAGGACATGGGAATACCACCTCAGCATGTCTCTGATGATGACGAAACACAGGTGCCAACTGCTGCGTCTTTCTGCAGTGTGCAGACTGAACAGGAGGTCAGGGATCAAGACTGGGTGGAAGACGATGCAGGGGACGATGAGGTCCTAGACCCCACATGGAATGAAGGTCGTGCCACTGACTTTCACAGTTCGGAGGAAGAGGCAGTGGTGAGACCGAGCCAACAGCGTAGCAAAAGAGGGAGCAGTGGGCAAAAGCAGAACACCCGCCGCCAAGAGACTCCGCCTGCTACTGACCGCCGCCATCTGGGACCGAGCACCCCAAAGGCAGCTTCAAGGAGTTCCCTGGCATGGCACTTCTTCAAACAATGTGCTGACGACAAGACCCGAGTGGTTTGCACGCTGTGCCATCAGAGCCTGAAGCGAGGCATTAACGTTCTGAACCTGAGCACAACCTGCATGACCAGGCACCTGCATGCAAAGCATGAACTGCAGTGGAGTAAACACCTTAAAACCAAGGAAGTCACTCAGGCTCCCCCTGCTACCTCTTCTGCTGCTGCCGCCTCGGCCTATTCTGCTGCTGCCGCCTCGGCCTCTTCCTCCGCCTCTGGAGGAACGTTGGCACCTGCCGCCCAGCAAACAGGGGATGTACCACCAACACCACCACCACCACCTCCGTCACCAAGCGTCTCAACCATGTCACACGCCAGCGTTCAGCTCTCCATCTCACAAACATTTGATAGAAAGCGTAAATTCCCACCTAGCCACCCTCGATCCCTGGCCCTGAATGCCAGCATTTCTAAACTACTGGCCTATGAAATGCTGTCATTTAGGCTGGTGGACACAGACAGCTTCAAACAGCTCATGTCGCTTGCTGTCCCACAGTATGTTGTTCCCAGCCGGCACTACTTCTCCAAGAGAGCCGTGCCTTCCCTGCACAACCAAGTATCCGATAAAATCAAGTGTGCACTGCGCAACGCCATCTGTGGCAAGGTCCACCTAACCACAGATACGTGGACCAGTAAGCACGGCCAGGGACGCTATATCTCCCTAACTGCACACTGGGTAAATGTAGTGGCAGCTGGGCCCCAGGCGGAGAGCTGTTTGGCGCACGTCCTTCCGCCGCCAAGGATCGCAGGGCAACATTCTTTGCCTCCTGTTGCCACCTCCTCCTTCTCGGCTTCCTCCTCCTCTTCTTCCACCTGCTCATCCAGTCAGCCACACACCTTCACCACCAACTTCAGCACAGCCCGGGGTAAACGTCAGCAGGCCATTCTGAAACTCATATGTTTGGGGGACAGGCCCCACACCGCACAGGAGTTGTGGCGGGGTATTGAACAACAGACCGACGAGTGGTTGCTGCCGGTGAGCCTCAAGCCCGGCCTGGTGGTGTGTGATAATGGGCGAAATCTCGTTGCAGCTCTGGGACTAGCCAATTTGACGCACATCCCTTGCTTGGCGCATGTGCTGAATTTGGTGGTGCAGAAGTTCATTCACAACTACCCCGACATGTCAGAGCTGCTGCATAAAGTGCGGGCCGTCTGTTCGCGCTTCCGGCGTTCACATCCTGCTGCTGCTCGCCTGTCTGCGCTACAGCGTAACTTCGGCCTTCCCGCTCACCGCCTCATATGCGACGTGCCCACCAGGTGGAACTCCACCTTGCACATGCTGGACAGACTGTGCGAGCAGCAGCAGGCCATAGTGGAGTTTCAGCTGCAGCACGCACGGGTCAGTCGCACTACAGAACAGCACCACTTCACCACCAATGACTGGGCCTCCATGCGAGACCTGTGTGCCCTGTTGCGCTGTTTCGAGTACTCCACCAACATGGCCAGTGGCGATGACACCGTTATCAGCGTTACAATACCACTTCTATGTCTCCTTGAGAAAACACTTAGGGCGATGATGGAAGAGGAGGTGGCCCAGGAGGAGGAGGAGGAGGAGGAGGAAGAGGGGTCATTTTTAGCACTTTCAGGCCAGTCTCTTCGAAGTGACTCAGAGGGAGGTTTTTGGCAACAGCAGAGGCCAGGTACAAATGTGGCCAGCCAGGGCCCACTACTGGAGGACGAGGAGGACGAGGATGAGGAGGAGGTGGAGGAGGATGAGGATGAAGCATGGTCACAGCGGGGTGGCACCCAACGCAGCTCGGGTCCATCACTGGTGCGTGGCTGGGGGGAAAGGCAGGACGATGACGATACGCCTCCCACAGAGGACAGCTTGTCCTTATCCCTGGGCAGCCTGGCACACATGAGCGACTACATGCTGCAGTGCCTGCGCAACGACAGCAGAGTTGCCCACATTTTAACCTGTGCGGACTACTGGGTTGCCACCCTGCTGGATCCACGCTACAAAGACAATGTGCCCACCTTACTTCCTGCACTGGAGCGTGATAGGAAGATGCGCGAGTACAAGCGCACGTTGGTAGACGCGCTACTGAGAGCATTCCCAAATGTCACAGGGGAACAAGTGGAAGCCCAAGGCCAAGGCAGAGGAGGAGCAAGAGGTCGCCAAGGCAGCTGTGTCACGGCCAGCTCCTCTGAGGGCAGGGTTAGCATGGCAGAGATGTGGAAAACTTTTGTCAACACGCCACAGCTAACTGCACCACCACCTGATACGCAACGTGTTAGCAGGAGGCAACATTTCACTAACATGGTGGAACAGTACGTGTGCACACCCCTCCACGTACTGACTGATGGTTCGGCCCCATTCAACTTCTGGGTCTCTAAATTGTCCACGTGGCCAGAGCTAGCCTTTTATGCCTTGGAGGTGCTGGCCTGCCCGGCAGCCAGCGTTTTGTCTGAACGTGTATTCAGCACGGCAGGGGGCGTCATTACAGACAAACGCAGCCGCCTGTCTACAGCCAATGTGGACAAGCTGACGTTCATAAAAATGAACCAGGCATGGATCCCACAGGACCTGTCCGTCCCTTGTCCAGATTAGACATTAACTACCTCCCCATAACCATATATTATTGGACTCCAGGGCACTTCCTCATTCAATCCTATTTTTATTTTCATTTTACCATTATATTGCGAGGCTACCCAAAGTTGAATGAACCTCTCCTCTGCCTGTGTGCTAGGCCTAAATATATGCCAATGGACTGTTGCAGTGGTGGCTGACATGAAGCCTGATTCTCTGCTATGACATGCAGACTAATTCTCTGCTGACATGAAGCCAGATTGTCTGTTACGGGACCTCTCTCCTCTGCCTGGGTGCTGGGCCTAAATTTATGACAATGGACTGTTGCAGTGGTGGCTGACGTGAAGCCTGATTCTCTGCTATGACATGCAGACTGATTCTCTGCTGACATGAAGCCAGATTGTCTGTTACGGGACCTCTCTGCTCTGCCTGTGTGCTAGGCCTAAATATATGCCAATGGACTGTTGCAGTGGTGGCTGACGTGAAGCCTCATTCTCTGCTATGACATGCAGACTGATTCTCTGCTGTCATGAAGCCAGATTGTCTGTTACGGGACCTCTCTGCTCTGCCTGTGTGCTAGGCCTAAATATATGCCAATGGACTGTTGCAGTGGTGGGTGACGTGAAGCCTCATTCTCTGCTATGACATGCAGACTTATTCTCTGCTGTCATGAAGCCAGATTGTCTGTTACGGGACCTCTCTGCTCTGCCTGTGTGCTAGGCCTAAATATATGCCAATGGACTGTTGCAGTGGTGGCTGACATGAAGCCTGATTCTCTGCTATGACATGCAGACTAATTCTCTGCTGACATGAAGACAGATTCTCTGTTACGGGACCTCCCTCCTCTGCCTGGGTGCTGGGCCTAAATATATGCCAATGGACTGTTGCAGTGGTGGCTGACGTGAAGCCTGATTCTCTGCTATGACATGCAGACTGATTCTCTGCTGACATGAAGCCAGATTCTCTGTTACGGGACCTCTCTGCTCTGCCTGTGTGCTAGGCCTAAATATATGCCAATGGACTGTTGCAGTGGTGGGTGACGTGAAGCCTCATTCTCTGCTATGACATGCAGACTGATTCTCTGCTGTCATGAAGCCAGATTGTCTGTTACGGGACCTCTCTGCTCTGCCTGTGTGCTAGGCCTAAATATATGCCAATGGACTGTTGCAGTGGTGGGTGACGTGAAGCCTCATTCTCTGTTATGACATGCAGACTGATTCTCTGCTGACATGAAGCCAGATTGTCTGTTACGGGACCTCTCTGCTCTGCCTGTGTGCTAGGCCTAAATATATGCCAATGGACTGTTGCAGTGGTGGGTGACGTGAAGCCTCATTCTCTGCTATGACATGCAGACTAATTCTCTGCTGACATGAAGCCAGATTGTCTGTTACGGGACCTCTCTCCTCTGCCTGGGTGCTGGGCCTAAATTTATGACAATGGACTGTTGCAGTGGTGGCTGACGTGAAGCCTCATTCTCTGCTATGACATGCAGACTGATTCTCTGCTGACATGAAGCCAGATCCTCTGTTACGGGACCTCTCTCCTCTGCCTGGGTGCTGGGCCTAAATTTATGACAATGGACTGTTGCAGTGGTGGCTGACGTGAAGCCTCATTCTCTGCTATGACATGCAGACTGATTCTCTGCTGACATGAAGCCAGATCCTCTTTTACGGGACCTCTCTCCTCTGCCTGGGTGCTGGGCCTAAATTTATGACAATGGACTGTTGCAGTGGTGGCTGACGTGAAGCCTCATTCTCTGCTATGACATGCAGACTGATTCTCTGCTGACATGAAGCCAGATCCTCTGTTACGGGACCTCTCTCCTCTGCCTGGGTGCTGGGCCTAAATTTATGACAATGGACTGTTGCAGTGGTGGCTGACGTGAAGCCTGATTCTCTGCTATGACATGCAGACTGATTCTCTGCTGTCATGAAGCCAGATTGTCTGTTACGGGACCTCTCTGCTCTGCCTGTGTGCTAGGCCTAAATATATGCCAATGGACTGTTGCAGTGGTGGGTGACGTGAAGCCTGATTCTCTGCTATAATATGAAGACTGATTCTCTGCTGACATGAAGCCAGATTGTCTGTTACGGGACCTTTCTCCTCTGCCTGGGTTCTGGGCCTAAATTTATGAAAATTGACTCTTACAGTGGTGGGTGACGTGAAGCCTGATTCTCTGCTATGATATGAAGACTGATTCTCTGCTGACATGAAGCCAGATTGTCTGTTACGGGACCTTTCTCCTCTGCCTGGGTTCTGGGCCTAAATTTATGAAAATTGACTCTTACAGTGGTGGGTGACGTGAAGCCTGATTCTCTGCTATGATATGAAGACTGATTCTCTGCTGACATGAAGCCAGATTCTCTGTTACGGGACCTCTCTCCTCTGCCTGGGTGCTGGGCCTAAATTTATGACAATGGACTGTTGCAGTGGTGGCTGACGTGAAGCCTGATTCTCTGCTATGACATGCAGACTGATTCTCTGCTGACATGAAGCCAGATCCTCTGTTACGGGACCTCTCTCCTCTGCCTGTGTGTGTGCTGGGCCTAAATATATGCCAATGGACTGTTGCAGTGGTGGCTGACGTGAAGCCTCATTCTCTGCTATGACATGCAGACTGATTCTCTGCTGACATGAAGCCAGATCCTCTGTTACGGGACCTCTCTCCTCTGCCTGTGTGTGTGCTGGGCCTAAATATATGCCAATGGACTGTTGCAGTGGTGGCTGACGTGAAGCCTCATTCTCTGCTATGACATGCAGACTGATTCTCTGCTGACATGAAGCCAGATTCTCTGTTACGGGACCTCTCTCCTCTGCCTGTGTGTGTGCTGGGCCTAAATATATGCCAATGGACTGTTGCAGTGGTGGCTGACGTGAAGCCTCATTCTCTGCTATGACATGCAGACTGATTCTCTGCTGACATGAAGCCAGATCCTCTGTTACGGGACCTCTCTCCTCTGCCTGTGTGTGTGCTGGGCCTAAATATATGCCAATGGACTGTTGCAGTGGTGGCTGACGTGAAGCCTCATTCTCTGCTATGACATGCAGACTAATTCTCTGCTGACATGAAGACAGATTCTCTGTTACGGGACCTCCCTCCTCTGCCTGGGTGCTGGGCCTAAATATATGCCAATGGACTGTTGCAGTGGTGGCTGACGTGAAGCCTCATTCTCTGCTATGACATGCAGACTAATTCTCTGCTGACATGAAGACAGATTCTCTGTTACGGGACCTCCCTCCTCTGCCTGGGTGCTGGGCCTAAATATATGCCAATGGACTGTTGCAGTGGTGGCTGACGTGAAGCCTCATTCTCTGCTATGACATGCAGACTGATTCTCTGCTGACATGAAGCCAGATTCTCTGTTACGGGACCTCTCTCCTCTGCCTGTGTGTGTGCTGGGCCTAAATATATGCCAATGGACTGTTGCAGTGGTGGCTGACGTGAAGCCTCATTCTCTGCTATGACATGCAGACTAATTCTCTGCTGACATGAAGACAGATTCTCTGTTACGGGACCTCCCTCCTCTGCCTGGGTGCTGGGCCTAAATATATGCCAATGGACTGTTGCAGTGGTGGCTGACGTGAAGCCTCATTCTCTGCTATGACATGCAGACTAATTCTCTGCTGACATGAAGACAGATTCTCTGTTACGGGACCTCCCTCCTCTGCCTGGGTGCTGGGCCTAAATATATGCCAATGGACTGTTGCAGTGGTGGCTGACGTGAAGCCTCATTCTCTGCTATGACATGCAGACTGATTCTCTGCTGACATGAAGCCAGATTCTCTGTTACGGGACCTCTCTCCTCTGCCTGTGTGCTGGGCCTAAATATATGCCAATGGACTGTTGCAGTGGTGGCTGACGTGAAGCCTCATTCTCTGCTATGACATGCAGACTGATTCTCTGCTGACATGAAGCCAGATTCTCTGTTACGGGACCTCTCTCCTCTGCCTGTGTGTGTGCTGGGCCTAAATATATGCCAATGGACTGTTGCAGTGGTGGCTGACGTGAAGCCTCATTCTCTGCTATGACATGCAGACTGATTCTCTGCTGACATGAAGACAGATTCTCTGTTACGGGACCTCCCTCCTCTGCCTGGGTGCTGGGCCTAAATATATGCCAATGGACTGTTGCAGTGGTGGCTGACGTGAAGCCTCATTCTCTGCTATGACATGCAGACTAATTCTCTGCTGACATGAAGACAGATTCTCTGTTACGGGACCTCTCTCCTCTGCCTGGGTGCCGGGGCCTAAATATCTGAGAATGGACTGTTCCAGTGGTGGGTGACGGGAAGCCAGATTCTCTGCTATGGAACCTCTCTCCAATTGATTTTGGTTAATTTTTGTTTATTTAATTTTTATTTTAATTCATTTCCCTATCCACATTTGTTTGCAGGGGATTTACCTACATGTTGCTGCCTTTTGCAGCCCTCTAGCTCTTTCCTGGGCTGTTTTACAGCCTTTTTAGTGCCGAAAAGTTCGGGTCCCCACTGACTTCAATGGGGTTCGGGTTCGGGACGAAGTTCGGATCGGGTTCGGATCCCGAACCCGAACATTTCCGGGATGTTCGGCCGAACTTCTCGAACCCGAACATCCAGGTGTTCGCTCAACTCTAGTTTTGATCACTTCCAGATACTATAAAAGTACAAATGCTGATTAGCGATACGCTAATCAGCGAATAACGGACTGCGGTGCGGTGGGCTGGGTGCTAACTGATCGCTAACTACCTAACCAAGGGACCTAAACTATACTGAAACCTAACGGTCAATACCAGTGGAAAAAAAAAGTGACAGTTTGCACTGATCACTTTTTTCCTTTCACTAGTGATTGACAGGGGGGGATAAAAGGGGTGATCAAAGGGTTAATTGGGGTGATCTGGGGGCTAAATGTGGTGTGGTGGGTACTCACAGTAATGATGTGCTCCTCTGCTCCTCTGCTGGAACCAACCGACCAAAAGAAGGAGCAGAGGAGCACAGCAGCCATATAACCCCATCATATTTACTAATATGTGGGGTTAAATGGCTGCTGATTGGTTTTTTTGAAAATCAGCAGCCTGCCAGCCAATGATCGTGGCCGGCAGGCTGCTGACGAAATACTCTGCAGTGAAATGCTGGCCCGCGATGCGCTTGCGCGGGCCGGCTGTGACGTAATCTCGCGTCTCGCGAGAGGACGCGCCGATGCGTCCAGGAGGAACTAATCAACCACCTCCCGGACGCATCGGTGCGTACAGCGGTCGGGAGGTGGTTAAAGGGGCTGTCCATGATCGGACAAAAGCTAATCAAAAACTGAAATATTATGAAAACAGCCAATATAACCATTATTTACCAAGTAAATGCCCCGATGTATCAGTGCCACCATTACAATCCTCCCCGCCTGGCCTTTTTTTACTTGGCTACAGCAATGGTGATATATATATTTATATCTATCTATCTATCTATCTATCATTTTTTAATCAGTTTTTTAGTCAATGAATTTAGTAATGATGGCAGCTATTGGTATCTACAGCACTGCTGTATATGTAAGGTGTTATACTTTACAAAACATTACACATTGATTACTTTATTTTACTCATATAATGGGACTTGCAGAAAATATAGAATAATAAATGAGAGTGTCAGTCAAGCGAATGGTTTTCATGGAGAAAAAATAGGCTGTTTGACAGTGTGACTAATAAAACTCATCAATAGTTGATAGCTTTACTTATATTTTACAGTTTTAATAATTTAAATATTCTATGAAAAAGAAATGTTACCATGTTATATATTTTTGAAACACATTATAATTTTCTTTAATGGGCACTGACATGAAGACAGGTGAGCACCATTACTGGTTGCTTTTAAACCTTTTGTTTGACTTGTCTTTTGTGAAATTGCTATTTTCTTTATCTCTTATCTCTTATATATATATATATATATATATATATAAAAATGAGTTTCTGTCTGTCTGTCTGTCTTTCTAGACGTTCTTTATACGCAACCAAACGACTGGACCGATCTTCACCAAATTTAGCACACAGGTACATCAGGTGTCCGGGAAGGTTTTAGACCGGGTCTCATCTCTCTAGGATGTACCGTTTCTGAGATTCCCAAAAAATGACCCACATTAGCTAATACAAGCCTGCAAGTCATTCTCTTCAAATCCCAACTGCCATAAACACAGTTTTACTCCAGGTTTCCATAACAACCCAGCCATTTTTCTTTACTGCTTAAAGGGGCGGGAACTGTGGAGGTCACTGTTTTTAAAGTGCCGAGCACAGTGGAGGTCACTGTTATTAAAGGGGCGGGCACTGTGGAGGTTACTGTTATTAAAGGGGCGGGCGCTATGAACGTCCCTGTTAAAGGGGCAGTCACTGTGACAGTCACTGTTAAAGGGGCGGTCACTGTGAAAGTCACTGTTAAAGGGGCGGTCACTGTGAGAGTCACTGTTAAAGGGGCGATCACTGTGAAAGTCACTGTTAAAGAGGGGCCACTGTTAAAGTCACTGTTAAAGGGGGCCACTGTTAAAATCACTGTTAAAGGGGCAAGCACTGTGAAGGTCATTGTTAAAGGGGAGGCCACTGTGGAGGTCAATGTTAAAGGGGCGGGCACTGTGGAGGTCATTGTTAAAGGGGCAGATACTATAGAGGTCAGTGTTATGGGGGAAACTGTCAATATCTTTTTACGACACACGAAAACTTAAAATGAAATAGATGAAATATACCTGTGCGAAGCCGGTTCCTTCAGCTAGTATATAGCTAAAAATTAGTTTCTGTCTGTCTGTTCTTTAGGCGCGACCAAACGACTGAACCGATCTTCACGAAATTTGGCACACAGGTACATCAGGTGTCTGGGAAGTTTTTAGACCGGGTCTCATTTCTCTAGGACATACCGGTCCAGAGATATTCCCAAAAAATTACCTGCATTAGCCAATACAAGCCTGCAAGTCTTTCTCTTCAAATCCCAACTGCCATACACACGGTCACATGTCCCTTATCAGCCAATAGAAGCTTGCAGGCCCTTAGTATCCACATACACACAGTTTTACTCCAGGTCTACACACCCCTGTTAAAATGTCAGGTTTCTGTGATATAAAAAGAATTAGACAAAGATAAATCATTTTTAGAACTTTTTCCAGCTTTAATGTGACCTATAAACTGTACCACTCAATTGAAAAACAAACTGAAATCTTTTAGGTAGAGGGAAGAAAAATATAAAAATAAAATAATATTGTTGCATAAGTGTGCACACCCTAAAACTAATACTTTGTTGAAGCACCTTTTGATTTTATTACAGCACTCAGTCTTTTTGGGTATGAGTCTGTCAGCATAGCACATTTTGACTTGGCAAGATTTGCCCACTCTACTTTGCAAAAACACTCCAAATCTGTTAGATTGTGAGGGCATCTGCTGTGCACAGCCCTCTTCAGTTCACCCCACAGATCGGATTTAGGTCTGGGCTCTGGCTGGGCCATTCCAAAACTTTAATTTTCTGGTGAAGTCATTCCTTTGTTGATTTGGATGCGTGCTTTGGGTCGTTGTCATGCTGAAAGATGAAGTTCCTCTTCATGTTCAGCTTTCTAGCAGAAGCCTGAAGATTTTGTGCCAATATTGACTGGTATTTGGAACTGTTCATAATTCCCTCTAGCTTAGCTAAGGCCCCAGTTCCAGCTGAAGAAAAACAGCCCCAAAGCATGATGCTGCCACCACCATGCTTCACTGTGGGTATGGTGTTCTTTTGGTGATGTGCAGTGTTGTTTTTGGGCACAACATATCTTTTGGAATTATGGCCAAAAAGTTCAACCTTGGTTTCATCAAACCATAACACCTTTTACCACATGCTTTTGTGAGACTGCAGATGTGTTTTGCAAAATGTTGCCTGGCTTGGATGTTTTTCTTCGTGAGAAAAGGCTTTCATCTTGCCCCTCTACCCCATAGCCCAGACATATGAAGAATACGGGAGATTGTTGTCACATGTACTACACAGCCAGTACTTGTCAGAAATTACTGCAGCTCCTTTAATGTTTTTGTAGGCCTTTTGGCAGTCTCCCAGACCAGTTTTCCATTGTTTTGCTTTGTTTTTTTAAACAGAACAGTGGATGCTTTTATATATGGTAAATATGGGTTATAATTGCTGGGGCGGGGCATGGTGCCTTTTAAAATAATTGTAATTTTATTTTTTCTGTCTTTATAAAAAAAAAGAATTTGTGTTTTTATTTATTTATTTTTAGCTTAGACTTTGCCCCCATAAGGTCATGGTGGACATTTAACATTACATTTCTTTTTCTATTGATTTCTACTGTAACTGGTGTTAACGTAGAAGCCCCAGTTATGGGTGTGAAGGGGAAAGGTGAGGGTGTATAAAACCCCTAGAGAGGTTATATAGAACTATACAATCTCACTGCAGTGCTGATCTGGGTCTGCAAAGACCAAGCATCTCGCACAGACTTCTGGTCATATGCAATCACATGACCACTGAGACCAGAGCTTAAAGCTGCATTGCTGCTCCTTGATCTCTATACACAATGCTTGTCGAAAACTGTGTTTAAAGCAAAGGGAAAATTTTGATAAACCATCCCTGCCTTCTCCATGCAGAGCCTTGCTGTTACTGACAGCCAGCTACCCTCTCCCGCCAGTGCACAATTAGCGTGCAGCTGTGATCTCTGGACATATATAGTCAATGGGCGGTCAAGAAAGGGATACAAAATATCCAGTTTTCCTTATATAAAATCTGAAGGTTTCTGTTTGCCACAGGTTCAGGCTTTATGGAGAAACAAGCAGTGTGTATATACCCCACAGCAGCAATTTTGTCACTTAAGTATGACACACTGCCAGAGAGTTTCCCGGTTTAATGATGTGCCTGAATGACAAATATCATCTTCTCCCTGACATGCTGAATGCATCAGTTCTCACCTTCAAAAGTTCTATCTTTTCAGATGTCACTTTCCCCCACAGAGGTAACAAAGTAAAACCAGAGCGTGTACATTTAAATCAGGTCAAGTGCGGTAAGTATGGAGTTGTCACGCTGAGCGCTGAAGAACCTCTCAATGCTATCTTTTATACATAAAAGTCTAAACAAATTGTGTCCTACTGAAGCCGAGCTCCGCATAAAAGGATTGAGGGAGGATGTGCACGCTTTAAAAACCAGATTCCGAAAAAAGAAAAAAATGGTTGGCAGAGATTTTTGAGATTGGTTTCCTATATAAAATTTATTTTGGGAGCACAAAAGATGTGGAAGTCATATCATTGAATACAAGTTTCAGATACATTAGTATAATTTGTCCTGTATGTATGTACAGTACAGACCAAAAGTTTGGACACACCTTCTCATTCAAAGAGTTTTTTTTATTTTCATGACTATTAAGGCATCAAAACTATAAATTAACACATGTGGAATTGTATACATAACAAACAAGTGTGAAACAACTAAGAATATGTCATATTCTAGGTTCTTCAAAGTAGCCACCTTTTGCTTTGATTACTGCTTTGCACACTCTTGGCATTCTCTTGATGAGCTTCAAGAGGTAGTCCCCTGAAATGGTCTTCCAACAGTCTTGAA
This sequence comes from Bufo gargarizans, assembly GCF_014858855.1. Lineage (NCBI taxonomy): Eukaryota > Metazoa > Chordata > Amphibia > Anura > Bufonidae > Bufo > Bufo gargarizans. The sequence goes on along the minus strand of NC_058087.1, from coordinate 23,712,535 downwards.
GGAGTTCCCAGAGATGCTTAGCACTTGTTGGCCCTTTTGCCTTCACTCTGCGGTCCAGCTCACCCCAAACCATCTCGATTGGGCTCAGGTCCGGTGACTGTGGAGGCCAGGTCATCTGGTGCAGCACCCCATCACTCTCCTTCATGGTCAAATAGCCCTTACTTTCAAAGTTTTCCCAATTTTTGGGCTGACTGACTGACCTTAATTTCTTAAAGTAATGATTGCCACTCGTTTTTCTTTACTTAGCTGCTTTTTTTTTGCCATAATACAAATTCTAACAGTCTATTCAGTAGGACTATCAGCTGTGTATCCACCTGACTTCTCCTCAACGCCACTGATGGTCCCAACCCCATTTATAAGGCAAGAAATCCCACTTATTAAACCTGACAGGGCACACCTGTGAAGTGAAAACCATTTCAGGTGACTACCTCTTGAAGCTCATCAAGAGAATGCCAAGAGTGTGCAAAGCAGTAATCAAAGCAAAAGGTGGCTACTTTGAAGAACCTAGAATATGACATATTTTCAGTTGTTTCACACTTGTTTGTTATGTATACAATTCCACATGTGTTAATTCATAGTTTTGATGCCTTCAGTGTGAATCTACAATTTTCATAGTCATGAAAATAAAGAAAACTCTTTGAATGAGAAGGTGTGTCCAAACTTTTGGTCTGTACTGTATATGTGTTACATAATTGGGGGAAGAGATCCATTAGGGGCTGTCCAGAATTAAAAAAGAAAATATGGCTTCTATCTTCTGAAAAAATGCACCTCCAGGGTCAACTCCATTGAATTGAACTAATGGCATTAAACTTTTTTTGGGGAAAATAACAGGCATGTTTTTCTAATTCTGGACAACCCCTTTAAAGGAAATGTGTCATCAGAAGAAAAAACTGCTCATTAAATCATGTTTTTATGTTTAACATATTTTAAATACTTTTTGGTAATGTTATTTTTAATTTTTCATGTCATTATCTATATTTAAATAAAAAACATAAAATCTTGCAGTTTTCACACCGGCCACTAAGCCTAATCTCCACTTTTTGGTCTGTACAGATAATTTTACTGCAGTTACCTGCTTATCTGTATACAGCAGTGATATCATTATAGGCATAATTAGAATGACAGATAAGACAGGATCCACCATTTACAATAGGTGATTGTCACAGATTATCTATTCCTTTCTTTTACAATGACCTCTGCAAAGGTCACAGAGCATGCCTAGAAAACTCTCCCATAGAAGTCAATGAGGTCCCCTCCTGACCATTTTATCTATGGACCATGCGACCACTGTAAATGCAATTTTCTAAATGCTGTTAAAGGGAACCTGTCACCGGGATTTTGTGTATAGAGCTGAGGACATGAGTTGCTAGATGGCCCCTAGCACATCCACAATACCCAGTCCCCATAGCTCTGTGTGCTTTAATTGTGTCAAAAAAACGATTTGATACATATGCAAATGAACCTGAGATGAGTCCTGTCCCTGACTCATCTCACATACAGGACTCATCTCAGGTTAATTTGCATATGTATCGAATCAGTGTTTTTACACAATAAAAGCACACAGAGCTATGGGGACTGGGTATTGCGGATGTGCTAGCGGCCATCTAGCAACTCATGTCCGCAGCTCTATACACAAAATCCTGGTGACGGGTTCCCTTTAGGAACAACTCAGGAAACATGGCCGTCCCCATAATCATGTTTAGCAAATAGAATAAAAATAAATAAATTAGAAATTAAAAAGAGAAGAGATAAAAGGAGATGTGTTGCTGCCTGGTATAAACTGGCAGAAAAAATATGTGGTGACACATTTCCTTGAAGTTAAGCCTTTTTATCTAGAAGACACAACCACCCAATAGAATGAAAATATTCCTTGACGATTGTCTACTTGTAGTCAGACACTTTCCCGGATAAACATTTTACATTAATAAGGGAGTCCAAGATTAGAAAGAAGGCTCTGCTTTACAGAAAATCAAATTTCTCAAAATTTATTTCAGGTCTGATTTGGCCAAATCAGCCATCAGACTCAATTCAGTCCAAATACATTTTGTCGGAATCGGAAGTGCCCCAAATGCCCTGAAAAGGTGTGTTTGACACTCTGAGGTCTCCTAGGACTGTATCCAAAACAGCATTAGTAATGTCAGAGTGACATATATGTCTATGGGTGAACAGATGGGAGCCGGTGATACAACCAGACTGTTTAATAATGCACTGCGGTGTCAGAATTTTTTTTTTATCTTTCAATTGGTCCAAAAATATCCTTTTCTGGTGGCCTTCTTCTCTGTCTTCTGATTTGATGGTGACTGGTGGCTGCCAATTTGAGCAATTGATTTGGGGCAAATTCCAAAAGTTCCAGATTAACCGAAATTAGAATCTTTTGTGAATTTGGTAATAAATTTGATCCATGTAGAATTGATATGCTCATCTCTAGTCTGTTTTTATTACAGAACCTGCATCACTCTGGTCCGTTGGCTGTGTCAGCCTCATTTACCTTAAGGCCTCATGCACACGACCGTTGTGTGCATCCGTGGCCGTTGTGCCGTTTTCCGTTTTTTTTTTTTCGCGGACCCATTGACTTTTAATGGGTCTGTGGAAAAATCGGAAAATTTACCATTTTGCAGCCGAGACCTTGATCCGTGTATCCTGTCCGTCAAAAAAATATGACCTGTCCTATTTTTTTGAGGACAATGGTTCACGGACCCATTCAAGTCAATGGGTCCGTGAAAGAACACAGATGCACACAAGATTGGCATCCAAGTCCGTGATCCGTGGCCGTAGGTTACTTTCATACAGATGGATCTGAAGATCCGTCTGCATAAAAGCTTTTTCAGAGTGATGGGGAAGCATCATACTTACCTGCGAGCTGCGATGTCTGTGTCCGGCCGGGAGCTCCTCCTACTGGTAAGTGACAGGTCTGTGCGGTGCATTGCCTAATGATCTGTCCAGTAGGAGGAGCTCCCGGCCGGACACAGACATCGCAGCTCGCAGGTAAGTATGATGCTTCTACAAATTGCTAAGTAACCATGGCAACCGGGACTGCAGTAGCGTCCCGGTTGCCATGGTTACTGATCGGAGCCCCAGCGATTAAACTGGGACTCCGAATGGTACTCTCCACTGCCACCAATGATAGGGGGGGAGATTTTAATTAGGAGGGGGAGGGAGGGGAGAGGGCCCACTGGCCACCAACGAGTTAACTACAGGGGAGGGAGGGGGGGCTGGCCACCAACGAGTTAACTACAGGGGAGGGAGGGGGGGCTCACTGGCTACAAATGAGTTAACTACAGGAGAGGCAGGGGTGGGCTGGCCACCAACGACTTAACTACAGGGGAGGGAGGGGGGGGGCACTGGCTACAAATGAGTTAACTACAGGGGAGGGAGGTGGGGTTGGCCACCAACGAGTTAACTACAGGGGAGGGGGGGGCCACTGGCTACCAATGAGTTAACTACAGGGGAGGGAGGGGGGGCTGGCTACCAACGAGTTAACTACAGGGGAGGGAGGGGGCCCACTGGCCACCAATGAGTTAACTACAGGGGGGAGGGGGGCCGGCCACACTGGCCACCAATGAGTTAACTACAGGGGAGGGGGGGGCCCACTGGCTACCAATGAGTTAACTACAGGGGAGGGAGGGGGGGCTGGCTACCAACGAGTTAACTACAGGGGAGGGGGGGGGCCCACTGGCCACCAATGAGTTAACTACAGGGGGGGAGGGGGGGCCGGCCATACTGGCCACCAATGAGTTAAAAACAGGGGGGGGGTCTGCCCCCTGCTGCCTGGCAGCACCGGCCAGGCAGCAGGGGGCAGTCGTGTACACAGTTTTTTTGTATATTCTAACCTGAAGCGTCCCCATCACCATGGGAACGCCTCTGTGTTAGAAAATACTGTCGGATCTAAGTTTCACGATGTAACTCATATCCGACAGTATATTCTAACATAGAGGCGTTCCCATGGTGATGGGGACGCTTCAAGTTAAAATATACCATCGGATTGGAGAAAACTCTGATCCGATGGTATAAAGGGACTCCTGACTTTACATTAAAAGTCAATGGGGGACGGATCCGTTTGCAATTGCACCATATTGTGTCAACGTCAAACGGATCCATCCCCATTGACTTGCATTGTAATTCAGGACGGATCCGTTTGGCTCCGCACGGCCAGGCAGACACCAAAACGACTTTTTTTTCATGTCCGTGGATCCTCCAAAAATCAAGGAAGACCCACGGATGAAAAAACGGTCACGGACCTACGGACCCCGTTTTTGCGGACTGTGAAAAAAAACTGTCGTGTGCATGAGGCCTAATGGAGATATTCTCCAATACTAGATGCATCCTATGGAAAAAAGGAGACTTTTTTTTTTTACTAATCCTGGACAACCCCTTTAACACCAGCAACCCAAGATATTGTATGTTTAAAGAAAGAGCTCTGATCCTTATATATGTAACGGCAGTCTTAAGATGACTCAACAATTGAGTTATTTGATAGAATGCTTTTGTATAGCGTCAACAGCTGTTGTACTTGTTTCTCCACCCACCTCCACCAGTAATGTGGCTGCAGTGGTCGCACATGATCAGTTCATTCTTCAACTGCCACCAGTTGGTTCTTCTGTTAGAAGCTTTGACAGTTACAGGGAGAGCGCTGTAGGAGAAACTGCACGCCCCCAAAGCTGTGATAGGGAAAGAGCTGCAGTAGAAAGGACACACACCACAGAAAAGACACACCTCCTGCGATTCCAGCTTATAATAATTCTAGCAGAGCAATTGGAGCCATGAATGGGGAGATCTCTGGGTCTATAGGAGGTACAGGGCTGGTTCTAGCTTTGTTAGATATTACCATGCACTATATGATCTCTTATTTTCACTTCTTTTATATTACATATGGGATAACCCCTGTAAAGATTTGAAATTAAGAAAAGCAAAATGTACTGTGAGTGTGTTTGAATTGACCATTTGGAATCGCACAACTAGTATCTAAACGGGCAAATTTCAACACTGAGAAGCTTTAGCAATTTGGAAAAGAGTTTGCTGCTCACTGAGCAAGCACTCTATGGGGTAGATGTGGGGAGGGTGGTAGCAAGGAGGCTCAGGAAAGTGAGGTAGCTAGCTGGGTAATATTTCGAAAGCGCGGTAGAGGGAAGAGTGCCAGGGAGGCTAGCCCTGATCTGACATACCCCAACAAGTTTGCACAGTTGGCAGATAAGGGGGATGTCAGTTCAGGGACAGCACTGCTGCAGCCGGACCCTTCCTCTGCCAGTCAGGGGAATGTCAGCTCCAGTAAGCAGGGGACCATGAGAGCAGGGCAGGCCAGACAGGTTCTGGTAGTGGGAGACTCAATTATTAGGGGTACAGATAGGGCAATCTGTCACAAAGACCGGGATCGTTGAACAGTGTGTTGTCTTCCTGGCGCTCGAGGTTGACACATCGCGGATCGGGTTGACAGATTACTGGGAGGGCCTGGAGAAGATGCAGAGGTTATGGTCCATATCAGAACCAATGACAAAGTTAGAGGTAGGTGGAGCATCCTTAAAAATGATTTTAGGGATTTAGGTCAAAAGCTTAGGGCAAGGACCTCAAAGGTAGTATTTTCCGAAATACTACTGGTACCACGAGCCACACAAGAAAGGCAGCAGGAGATTCGGGAGGTTAACAGGTGGCTCAAGAACTGGTATAGGAAAGAGGGGTTTGGGTTCCTGGAGAACTGGGCCGACTTCTCTGTTGGCTAGAGGCTCTATCGTAGGGATGGGCTGCACCTCAATGGGGAAGGGGCAGCTGTGTTGGGGAGAAGATGGCTTGAAGGTTGGAGGAGTGTTTAAACTAGGGACTGGGGGAGGGTAATTACGTTATGGGATGGGAAGATAGAGACCGGGGCAAGGTAATGGGACTGGGGGAGAAATGGAAGGAGGGGCTAGAACAGCTCAGAAGGAAAAGTGTAGGGTACAAAATATACATAAACCTCTTAAATGTATGTATATATCCACCTAATAGACCAGAGTCCACAGAAAATCTGCTACTAAACGAGATAGACGAGGCGGCAAATCATAATGAGGTGGTTATTATGAAGGACTTCAATTACCCAGATATAGACTGGGAAACTGAAACTTGTATATCTCATAAAGTTAACAGGTTCTTGGCAATAACCAAAGACAATTACCTTTCCCAACTGGTTCAGGACCCGACTAGAGGGACGGCCATACTGGACTTAGTATTAACCAATAGACCTGACAGAACAACAGATGTGCAGGTCGGGGGAAACCTGGGAAATAGTGACCATAAAGTAATAACCATTATCATTCAAAAGAGTGTTTCTTCAGGGAGGAACAAAAATACCAAACTTGATCTGTTGATCCAGGGAGTTAATCTGATTGCCTGATTGCAGTCGGGAAGAATTTTTTTCCCCTTAAGTGGGGAAAATTTGGCTTCTACCTTACAGTTTATTTTTTTTGCCTCCCTCCTGATCAACTTACAGGATAACAGGCTGAACTGGAAACTGGATGGACAAATGTCTTTTTTCGGCCTTATATACTATGTTACTATGGTAAGTGGGTCATGACCAATATTGCCTGAAGGATTAAAAAAATTTTTAGTCCATCGCTTAAAACCTTGTTTGTAATTGTCAGCAGTGCTTTCAGATGTAGTGCGTTATATCTCAGCTCTGCTATTCTGTGGACACTGATTAAATGATTCTCGTGTACAGAGCATAACTTCTTGTGACAATGTGTAGGGGATAAAGCTGCTATAAATAAATGCAAAGACCCAGAGGGTCACAATTAGGGCTATGAATCACTCTCTTGGTTCAAGCAGAAGCCATGCACAGTTTGGACGATCTGCTGGCTTATTGGTTTGTGTCTCATTAATTTCCTATATATAGTACTTTTCCCTGACCTTATGGGTCTGTCAAATATATGGATATTGAAGCTTTGAACTGTTCTGCTAGGGAGTAAGCAAAATTGAATCCCTCAGTTGCAGTAGTGAAGACTGACACATGTTGATATTACAAATTGTTTACAGAACTTTTCCAACATGCAGTTAAAGGAGTTGTGCAGTGCTATGATGTTGATGGTCTGATGGTCTATCCTCATGATAGGTTAGGGCGGGTTCGCTTCCGCGCTATAAATTCCGTTATAGGAATTGATTTGACTGAATGAATCTTGAGGGAAATTCAGAGCTCGGTGGTTCATGATTTTTTTCCAGTCATAGTATGCACCATCCATCAATGGAGATGACTTCGGACTTATGCATTAGGTTTATATTTTACTAGCAGCTGTGTAACGGTCCATTAAGATTTAAAGGGGTTGTCCCACAAAAAATATTCTACAGTTTTCAAACCAGCACCTGGATCTGAATTATTTTGTAATTGCATGTAATAAAAATTTTTGCACAGCCTGTGAGCTATTTAATAAAGTGTATCTGTATAGCGCCACCTGCTGATTGTTTTTTTATTTATTTCTTTGTCCGGCTCAATGAGATGGCCGCACATGCTCAGTTTCATCTTTCAACTGCCTTCTGAGTTGTGATAAGGATTCAAATTTTTTACAACCGGTTCCTTACTCAACGGCGGACACGCTGTATCACGACACATGTTTACATATACATACACCATATTTATGCAACACACATACACAGAAATACACCATATACATGGTACACATGCATAAATACATTATATTTACACTACACACACATAACACCCAACTAAGGAGCTAAACTATCAGCAATGCACAAAGCAGTGGAAGGGAACATCTCCAGCTGCCCTGCCGCCTCCAGAGCACCGGATTGGGACTCAGCCGGTAACACGATTCTCCGATCCAGTTGTAATTTTAACAACCGGATGTGGAGAATTGGAGGGAACTATCTGAATCCCATGCCTGGACATGCCCCTTAGCTGCAGAATAAAAAGACACCCCCTTGAGCTTTCAGCTTGATATAAATCTAGCAGAGCAATGAATGGGGAGATCTCTAGACCCATGTGAGGTGCGGGGCTGGGTCTAACTTTGTGAGAAAGAAATTGTCATGTACTATATTTTGTCTAATTTTAATTTTTCATGTTAGTCACGGAATAACCCCTTTAACCACATAGTCAAAATTGCATTCCATTTTTTTTACCGGGTTTGCTGCAGTTTTGGGATTTGCCGTGCTGTTAAAAATGTAACAAAAATTTATTTCAGTTGTATAAACTGCATGGCCAATAACCACCTCACAAAATCACAGTAATCATGCCAAAATCAAGTACGCTTCGCTTTTCACAGTGTTTTTCACTGTATGGTCAAAACCATTTTATGCATCTACTGTATACCCTCAAGTCAAAGGGCAGCTATACACAAATTACTAGGAGGTAAGAGCTCTAAATGTGCCTAGGGCCGCATAAATTCTAAATACAGTCCTGTCTTCCGCATCATATATATATAGTAAATTTCAATCGCTGAAAGTTAATTATTCATCTTACACAGAATAGACAAGGGAAGGAGAAACTACACAAAAGAACATGGCAGGTTGCTATAGAAACTGTTGATATTACAGTTTTTCTTAATATCCTGTGTTACAGTATATCAGGACAGGAGAGACATCTCAGCACAGTGAAAGCCTTATGCTGTGTCGAGATTTATAATGCACAGCATAAGTAACGGCTCTGGAAGACAAAGTGCATGAAGCATGAGGCTTACATTTCTTTACAGTACTTTTTTATCTAGATTTATACTTGTACTTGATAACTTGACTTTGTAAATGACTTAAGGTGGGGCTCGAAGGTAGAGGGCTTGTTCACCTGGGAAAACACCATTTCGCAGGTTACAATTAGATTTAAGGGTGTGTTGACATTTGCATTGGGGCCTCTGACACTGATACAGCCAATAGAGCTGACAAATAATCCAGGGTCTTGCACTATTTTGTCCAATAAGACAATGAGCACCATGACATAAACCCGATGGTTCCCATTACAGTCAATAGGTTTGTCGGGAACTGTTGCTGGCTCGCTGATGGATCCCGCACTTTCATCGGCTTATTATTATACAAGGAAGATCTAGCATAAACAGTTGAGTCCTTTTGTAAATATATTGTATAAGCGATCATTCACACAGGAATAATTTGACTATATACCATACAGCATCCAAATTCTGCAAGCTGTATTATGGCACCCAGAGCACTCACTCACTCACTCTCTTTTTATCCTCTAAATCCAATGGAAGTTCATGGATTGCTGATGGTTCTGTAGTCCTCATGTGTAGCTACTGTATAGTACATTTCCGTTCATCCCCGAAACGGCGTTGGGCAGGGTTTGACCGAGGGGCCGACACGCAGCATCTGGTAACGCACTTTTATTCTCTTCTGTCAGTTTACTTTTGACTGCCAGCTTGTGGATCCTTGTACCGAGTTTCTTTGAAACAGGTTTACTTAAACTCAGTTTTCTTGCCTCTTGCTGGCAGTCTTGTTTATTACTACAGTATTATTACTATTATTATTTTCACTCTATTTTCAGCCTGAATCTTTGCTGTGGCCGACCCCTCTGGGTCCATCAGTCCTTTACTGTCTGTTCTTATCTGCTGCTTATTCTAGTATTTAATTATGCTTCTCTATATGTATGATATCATTCTTTAATAACAATCTTGCTTAGATATTTGCCCTGTGTACCACAGTCTGCTGTTGCAGATATTTTTTTATGATATCATCTTCAATAAATTACTAATTTTGTAAAATATCTATGTGTGGAGGTGTCCAATGTCTGTTTGGTTTTGTGGATAGGCCGTAAATGTGTAGAATGGGAAAACCTATTCAATTAAAAACACGTTTACAAATGGTTTAAGCCTTCTGAATAGGCTGCAAGATTGTATTCTGATCTTTAGTCCACTTCCATGGACAAATCATCGAATAATGGAGTTTCCCAAATGAACGCTTCATGATATGTCCATAGGACATGTCATACAGCACTGGTGGCAGAGGAGCTCCTGCTACCTCAGCAACCCTTATAGCTACGCCCTTGCTTGTGAGGTCCTGTTGCAGGGAACCTGATTGTTGGGCCACTTTTGGTCCAGCCCATTTATGGATAGGAAGCTGTCCATGTGCAGCCACCTTCTATTGATATGAATGGGCATTATGGAAATCAAGTCAGAGAACATCTAGGTGTGAGATTCCGGCAGCCGGAGTTTCACTGTATAAAGTTTTATGTTTATTCTATTGATATACAACTGAGAAGTAATTTGGGAAAGCTCTTTAAAGAGGTTGTCTGTGTTTAGTTAAAAATAAAAATACATTGTTAGAATAATAAAAACAAATACTCACCATTTCTGTTTCAGCTCTGCTGCTCCTATCCTCCCCGACCATTATGTAATTACTTGTTTGCAGTGATGATTTGCCGTAAACCACACCTGACTGATGCAGCCAGTCACTGGCATCTGTGGTACAGTATATGGCATGAGAGACACTGCAGTCTTTCCTGATATCTGGTTACATGGCTGCAGTGGTAGCATGCCCTTATACTTCATATGAGTGCTGCACCGGCCACAGCAGTATATAGCACAAGACCGCTGAGACCTATAGTGGCTGTAGTGGTCATGTCAGGTATATGACATATATCACCACTGCAGTCATGGTTCCAAAGACCAGAGTGGAGGGAAAGAGCTATGGCACTGCAAACAGATTAAATGGTAAATAAATAAACATTAATAATACATTATTTTATTTTATTGCATTTAGTGGCTTTAGGTTGGTTATAAACAATTTAGGCAACCCCTTTAATTGCTTCTGCTTATATAGAGATTTCCATGGAGCCAATGATCTATTTATAACCAGGACTGTGAATTTGATAAGGGGGCATTGTTACTGTTCAGCAAGTGTGGACCCACTATGCCAACTAACCTTTGTGCAAAACTCTAAGGGAGTCATTCCGGTGCTCACCTAATATTCACCCTTTGATAGTTGTACAGGGATCTGGTATTCGCTGCAGGGAAGCAACCGGACTGCTACCTCCTGGGATAGTCCCCAATGTAGTTGGCAACTGATCCACAAGGGTCAGGGACTCTGGTGAAAGCACCAGAAGCTCAGTATACAATGCCTGAAAAACACAGGTATAGCCTGAACAGTCTCTAAGACTTGAATGCCGGTTTCTGAGATCCAGACAGCACACTTGACACATAGATGGTAAACAGGAGGGCAAGGTTAACTTAAACACAGATAGAACTGGAACTGGAAGTGCTGGAACACATCGGCAAGACAGGTACAAGCTGGAGCATAAACAGCAGCAAACACAGGATAATTGCAGGTAAATCACAAAAGCACAAAACTATCAGAACACCTTTGCTGGTTACCAGGGAACCTAAAGCTCAGGGTTCCTTCTGGCTGGAGAGGCTACCTTAAGTCCCCAGGAACCCCTAGCCATTAGAATTTGCAAGTAAAATAAATGAATAAATAAAAAGGTGAAAAACAGACAGTTCCATTTCTTAAAAAATATTTTCGAGGGTATAAAAAAATAGAAGAAAAAATTTAGACATGTATCACCATGTATCATATTTGAGGAAATAGCCTAGGAAGTTACCCTGAACTTCCAGCCATAGTAAAGTATTCAGGTTTCCAGTCAAATTGTTACTTAATTGTGTCTGACACTTGCAGCAGTGTGTAATTAAACTGCTCATTTTAGCTAACCCACACACTGCGAAACAGATATGAAAGGGGGAGTTAAAGGTAGCGTGTCTGCTTGTCATTCCCGGCACCTGCAGTGAGCAAGTTCATCTGGAAGATTGCCAGTGCGTGTTATTCTCCAAGCGTTCGTTTAGAAGCATTTCTTGTATTGATAACATAACGGAAAATATTCTAAATTATTCATTTTACAATCATGAGACAATGAGAACAGAACAGCCGCCATCCTGTCACTGACGTGGGGATGAATGTTGGCAAAATAAAGATTTATGGCTCAGATTAAATAATTATTACTTGCAAGGGGATTAGTAAATGTATCTGCTTTCTAATTAAAAACATAGGCTGTGCCTTGCATTGCAGCTCATCCCCAGAAGAAGTCTTCTAATTGTAGTCAACTCCTTTAAAGGGGTTGTTCATCTTTTTGAACTGTTTTCACTTTCAACTCCAGCCTGTTGTACCTGTTAAAAAAATAATAATGCACTTCTACTTCCCACTGCTCCATTCCAGCTCCATGGCTACCTTTAGAAGTCTTCTCATTCTGGCCCTTGTCCTGAAAACTTCCAGATGGATGACGTCACATGTGCTGCTGCGGCCAATTGCTACAGTGGTAGGTCCTTAAGGGGCACATGACTCAGCAGTGTTGAGCTGCTGTCAGGGGCTGACTGGGAACTTAAAGTGGCCCTGGAAAAAATACTAAAAGAGGCACAGTTTTGTAGTTGGGTCCAAATTGATGGAAGCCAGGGCCAACAATACCATACTGTGGCATATTATACCATCCCAACAGAGCCAAATACCACAGTCCATCACAAAATACTGCCCCAGTAGCACAAAATACATCACCAAAAGCTTCCACTGGTCAGCCGTGAGGAGGGCCCTGGTGGCCCCCTGGGCATCGGTCCATAGGGAAATTTCCCTGTAAGGTCTATGGCTAATCCATCCTTGGACATGTGCAGTGACCCAGAAGCCACAGTTATTAGTACAGTTTACTAGTTATATATTTTTTAATCCATGGTTCAGTGTAAAACTATGTTATTTAACTGTCATGTAATACCTGGTTAAAACAAAGAGTCAACTCCAGGCAATGGGGGATCATAAGGGGGTCATTTAGGGTAGCAGCCCATGCCTAAAGCCCCTGTGGGGCAGCCCATGGCTGCCAAAACCACACAGTAACAATGAGTGAGCAGCAATGCAATAAACATCGGGGAATACATCAGAGGAAGCAGCTAGATCATGCTCCCGAGTCCTGACGTAAGCTGCCCGTCCTTTGTCTGTAGTTTCCTCAGAACAGTTTTTGTTGTGCAATGTTAGTTAATATGCTAATGCAATGTAATGTACCAGCATATCTCTGTATGGATCAGTCAGGGTTAACATTCCCAACTTTGCCCTTGTAGGAAATAAGGTGAGGGACTTAGATCCACCCCTAGATCAGTTAGTAGTGTGCTAGTGGACGAAGTGAGAAGAAGCTACATATGCTCAATCCTCAGATTCAGTACTAGCGCGGAGCTCCAGAGAACCATCACCTCTGAAAGAACTACCAAGAGAAAACCATCTCTGCTTCACTGTACTCCAGACAATAAGGTGCCAAATCTGCATGGCCGAGAACTGGAGTCTGTCAGTAAAGTATTAGCTGATAGAGACTTTACTGCATTGAGAGAGACATTTCTAATACACCTCTTACATTTGGACACGGTCTAGCCCACCATATCTTAATCCTGTACCCCTCGGACGGGAATTACAGCCACCATTGCAAGAGTAATATTGCCAGCCTTAGATTCTGTAGAGAGAAACTATGGAGGGATAGAGGGAAGGAGTGCTACGATGCCCATTCTGGCCTAGATTCATGGATTGCTATCTGGAAAGAATTGAACTGCACTTCTGTGTACCCATACAACACTCATAACAACAAAGGCACTACCATCAGGCTGGAGCCCCAACATTACAGCGTGCCCTAAGGGAAGAAAGGGTGTGCCCTCCTATCAGTGCATTGACCCATGGGGAACAGCACTGTGAAGATTGCCACTGTGAATGATTATTGCAGCCAAAGCCACTACTAGTGATGGACGAACATCTGCCGGGACTAGAGTTGAGCGAACACCTGGATGTTCGGGTTCGAGAAGTTCGGCCGAACATCCCGGAAATGTTCGGGTTCGGGATCCGAACCCGATCCGAACTTCGTCCCGAACCCGAACCCCATTGAAGTCAATGGGGACCCGAACTTTTCGGCACTAAAAAGGCTGTAAAACAGCCCAGGAAAGAGCTAGAGGGCTGCAAAAGGCAGCAACATGTAGGTAAATCCCCTGCAAACAAATGTGGATAGGGAAATGAATTAAAATAAAAATTAAATAAATAAAAATTAACCAAAATCAATTGGAGAGAGGTTCCATAGCAGAGAATCTGGCTTCCCGTCACCCACCACTGGAACAGTCCATTCTCAGATATTTAGGCCCCGGCACCCAGGCAGAGGAGAGAGGTCCCGTAACAGAGAATCTGTCTTCATGTCAGCAGAGAATTAGTCTGCATGTCATAGCAGAGAATGAGGCTTCACGTCAGCCACCACTGCAACAGTCCATTGGCATATATTTAGGCCCAGCACCCAGGCAGAGGAGAGAGGTCCCGTAACAGACAATCTGGCTTCATGTCAGCAGAGAATCAGTCTGCATGTCATAGCAGAGAATCAGGCTTCACGTCACCCACCACTGCAACAGTCCATTGTCATAAATTTAGGCCCAGCACTAGTGTTGAGCGGCATGTCCCATATTCGAATTCGCGAAATTTTGTGAATATTCGAAAGAATATTCGTAAAATATTCGCGATTATTCAAATTCGGTATTATTTCGCATATGCGATAATTCGAATTTTCGCATCGCATAATACATATGCTATGCAAAATTCACATGTGCGCTAATGAAATCGCCTTACGAAGATTCGCAACTCAATTCAATCACTAATGTATGAATGCAATGCCCTTTGCCTCTGTTCTGGGACAAGTGTAGATATTCGCATGTGCGCTAATAAAATCGCCTTACGAAGATTCGCACCTCAATCACTTTCTAGGGAATGTGAGACTTTTGGGAATCAATCGAGATACAGTGGGGGGTGATGACAGTAGTTGACAGAGTACAGATCAATGTAATCTGTAAGGTGGAAAGTAAAATAAAAAATATGAATATTCGTAAATCGAATTTTACGAAGTTCTACGTATTCGCGAATATGGTGCTATACTATATGAATGCACAGGCCTTTGCCTCTCTGTTCTGGGGACAAGTGTAGATATTTGCATTTGCGTTAATAAAATCGCCTTACGAAGATTCGCAGCTCAATTCAATCACTAATGTATGAATGCAAAGCCCTTTGCCTCTGTTCTGGGACAAGTGTAGATATTCGCATGTGCGCTAATAAAATCGCCTTACGAAGATTCGCAACTCAATTCACTAATGTATGAATGCAAAGCCCTTTGCCTCTGTTCTGGGACGTGCCGATATTCGCATGTGCGCTAATAAAATCGCCTTACGAAGATTCGCGCCTCAATCACTTTCTAGGCAATGTGAGTAAGATCTGAGCTGTTGGACCTTTGGGAAACAATCAATTATATGTGTACTGTAATTTTGTGGGGGGGGGGGAAAAAACAAAAAACGAATATTCGTTTTTACGAATATATAGCACTATATTCGAAATATTCGCGAAATCGCGAAGTTGCGATATTCGCGAAAAAAATTTGCTTTTCGAATATTCGCGCTCAACACTACCCAGCACCCAGGCAGAGGAGAGAGGTCCCGTAACAGACAATCTGGCTTCATGTCAGCAGAGAATCAGTCTGCATGTCATAGCAGAGAATGAGGCTTCACGTCAGCCACCACTGCAACAGTCCATTGGCATATATTTAGGCCCAGCACCCAGGCAGAGGAGGGAGGTCCCGTAACAGAGAATCTGTCTTCATGTCAGCAGAGAATTAGTCTGCATGTCATAGCAGAGAATGAGGCTTCACGTCAGCCACCACTGCAACAGTCCATTGGCATATATTTAGGCCCAGCACACACACAGGCAGAGGAGAGAGGTCCCGTAACAGAGAATCTGGCTTCATGTCAGCAGAGAATCAGTCTGCATGTCATAGCAGAGAATGAGGCTTCACGTCAGCCACCACTGCAACAGTCCATTGGCATATATTTAGGCCCAGCACACACACAGGCAGAGGAGAAAGGTCCCGTAACAGAGAATCTGGCTTCATGTCAGCAGAGAATCAGTCTGCATGTCATAGCAGAGAATGAGGCTTCACGTCAGCCACCACTGCAACAGTCCATTGGCATATATTTAGGCCCAGCACACACACAGGCAGAGGAGAGAGGTCCCGTAACAGAGAATCTGGCTTCATGTCAGCAGAGAATCAGTCTGCATGTCATAGCAGAGAATGAGGCTTCACGTCAGCCACCACTGCAACAGTCCATTGGCATATATTTAGGCCCAGCACACACACAGGCAGAGGAGAGAGGTCCCGTAACAGAGAATCTGGCTTCATGACAGCAGAGAATCAGTCTGCATGTCATAGCAGAGAATGAGGCTTCACGTCACCCACCACTGCAACAGTCCATTGGCATATATTTAGGCCTAGCACACAGGCAGAGCAGAGAGGTCCCGTAACAGACAATCTGGCTTCATGTCAGCAGAGAATCAGTCTGCATGTCATAGCAGAGAATGAGGCTTCACGTCACCCACCACTGCAACAGTCCATTGGCATATATTTAGGCCTAGCACACAGGCAGAGCAGAGAGGTCCCGTAACAGACAATCTGGCTTCATGACAGCAGAGAATCAGTCTGCATGTCAAAGCAGAGAATGAGGCTTCACGTCACCCACCACTGCAACAGTCCATTGGCATATATTTAGGCCTAGCACACAGGCAGAGCAGAGAGGTCCCGTAACAGACAATCTGGCTTCATGTCAGCAGAGAATCAGTCTGCATGTCATAGCAGAGAATGAGGCTTCACGTCACCCACCACTGCAACAGTCCATTGGCATATATTTAGGCCTAGCACACAGGCAGAGCAGAGAGGTCCCGTAACAGACGATCTGGCTTCATGTCAGCAGAGAATCAGTCTGCATGTCATGGCAGAAAATCAGGATTCACGTCACCCAGGACTGTAAGAGTCCGTTTTCATAAATTTAGGCCCAGCACCCAGGCAGAGGAGAGAGGTCCCTTAACAGACAATCTGGCTTCATGTCAGCAGAGAATCAGTCTTCATATCATAGCAGAGAATGAGGCTTCACGTCACCCACCACTGCAACAGTCCATTGGCATATATTTAGGCCTAGCACACAGGCAGAGCAGAGAGGTCCCGTAACAGACAATCTGGCTTCATGTCAGCAGAGAATCAGTCTGCATGTCATAGCAGAGAATCAGGCTTCACGTCAGCCACCGCTGCAACAGTCCATTGTCATAAATTTAGGCCCAGCACCCAGGCAGAGGAGAGAGGTCCCGTAACAGACAATCTGGCTTCATGTCAGCAGAGAATTAGTCTGCATGTCATAGCAGAGAATCAGGCTTCATGTCAGCCACCACTGCAACAGTCCATTGGCATATATTTAGGCCTAGCACACAGGCAGAGGAGAGGTTCATTCAACTTTGGGTAGCCTCGCAATATAATGGTAAAATGAAAATAAAAATAGGATTGAATGAGGAAGTGCCCTGGAGTCCAATAATATATGGTTATGGGGAGGTAGTTAATGTCTAATCTGGACAAGGGACGGACAGGTCCTGTGGGATCCATGCCTGGTTCATTTTTATGAACGTCAGCTTGTCCACATTGGCTGTAGACAGGCGGCTGCGTTTGTCTGTAATGACGCCCCCTGCCGTGCTGAATACACGTTCAGACAAAACGCTGGCTGCCGGGCAGGCCAGCACCTCCAAGGCATAAAAGGCTAGCTCTGGCCACGTGGACAATTTAGAGACCCAGAAGTTGAATGGGGCCGAACCATCAGTCAGTACGTGGAGGGGTGTGCACACGTACTGTTCCACCATGTTAGTGAAATGTTGCCTCCTGCTAACACGTTGCGTATCAGGTGGTGGTGCAGTTAGCTGTGGCGTGTTGACAAAAGTTTTCCACATCTCTGCCATGCTAACCCTGCCCTCAGAGGAGCTGGCCGTGACACAGCTGCCTTGGCGACCTCTTGCTCCTCCTCTGCCTTGGCCTTGGGCTTCCACTTGTTCCCCTGTGACATTTGGGAATGCTCTCAGTAGCGCGTATACCAACGTGCGCTTGTACTCGCGCATCTTCCTATCACGCTCCAGTGCAGGAAGTAAGGTGGGCACATTGTCTTTGTAGCGTGGATCCAGCAGGGTGGCAACCCAGTAGTCCGCACAGGTTAAAATGTGGGCAACTCTGCTGTCGTTGCGCAGGCACTGCAGCATGTAGTCGCTCATGTGTGCCAGGCTGCCCAGGGATAAGGACAAGCTGTCCTCTGTGGGAGGCGTATCGTCATCGTCCTGCCTTTCCCCCCAGCCACGCACCAGTGATGGACCCGAGCTGCGTTGGGTGCCACCCCGCTGTGACCATGCTTCATCCTCATCCTCCTCCACCTCCTCCTCATCCTCGATCTCCTCGTCCTCCAGTAGTGGGCCCTGGCTGGCCACATTTGTACCTGGCCTCTGCTGTTGCCAAAAACCTCCCTCTGAGTCACTTCGAAGAGACTGGCCTGAAAGTGCTAAAAATGACCCCTCTTCCTCCTCCTCCTCCTCCTCCTCCTGGGCCACCTCCTCTTCCATCATCGCCCTAAGTGTTTTCTCAAGGAGACATAGAAGTGGTATTGTAACGCTGATAACGGTGTCATCGCCACTGGCCATGTTGGTGGAGTACTCGAAACAGCGCAACAGGGCACACAGGTCTCGCATGGAGGCCCAGTCATTGGTGGTGAAGTGGTGCTGTTCTGTAGTGCGACTGACCCGTGCGTGCTGCAGCTGAAACTCCACTATGGCCTGCTGCTGCTCGCACCGTCTGTCCAGCATGTGCAAGGTGGAGTTCCACCTGGTGGGCACGTCGCATATGAGGCGGTGAGCGGGAAGGCCGAAGTTACGCTGTAGCGCAGACAGGCGAGCAGCAGCAGGATGTGAACGCCGGAAGCGCGAACAGACGGCCCGCACTTTATGCAGCAGCTCTGACATGTCGGGGTAGTTGTGAATGAACTTCTGCACCACCAAATTCAGCACATGCGCCAAGCAAGGGATGTGCGTCAAATTGGCTAGTCCCAGAGCTGCAACGAGATTTCGCCCATTATCACACACCACCAGGCCGGGCTTGAGGCTCACCGGCAGCAACCACTCGTCGGTCTGTTGTTCAATACCCCGCCACAACTCCTGTGCGGTGTGGGGCCTGTCCCCCAAACATATGAGTTTCAGAATGGCCTGCTGACGTTTACCCCGGGCTGTGCTGAAGTTGGTGGTGAAGGTGTGTGGCTGACTGGATGAGCAGGTGGAAGAAGAGGAGGAGGAAGCCGAGAAGGAGGAGGTGGCAACAGGAGGCAAAGAATGTTGCCCTGCGATCCTTGGCGGCGGAAGGACGTGCGCCAAACAGCTCTCCGCCTGGGGCCCAGCTGCCACTACATTTACCCAGTGTGCAGTTAGGGAGATATAGCGTCCCTGGCCGTGCTTACTGGTCCACGTATCTGTGGTTAGGTGGACCTTGCTACAGATGGCGTTGCGCAGTGCACACTTAATTTTATCGGATACTTGGTTGTGCAGGGAAGGCACGGCTCTCTTGGAGAAGTAGTGCCGGCTGGGAACAACATACTGTGGGACAGCAAGCGACATGAGCTGTTTGAAGCTGTCTGTGTCCACCAGCCTAAATGACAGCATTTCATAGGCCAGTAGTTTAGAAATGCTGGCATTCAGGGCCAGGGATCGAGGGTGGCTAGGTGGGAATTTACGCTTTCTATCAAATGTTTGTGAGATGGAGAGCTGAACGCTGGCGTGTGACATGGTTGAGACGCTTGGTGACGGAGGTGGTGGTGGTGGTGTTGGTGGTACATCCCCTGTTTGCTGGGCGGCAGGTGCCAACGTTCCTCCAGAGGCGGAGGAAGAGGCCGAGGCGGCAGCAGCAGAATAGGCCGAGGCGGCAGCAGCAGAAGAGGTAGCAGGGGGAGCCTGAGTGACTTCCTTGGTTTTAAGGTGTTTACTCCACTGCAGTTCATGCTTTGCATGCAGGTGCCTGGTCATGCAGGTTGTGCTCAGGTTCAGAACGTTAATGCCTCGCTTCAGGCTCTGATGGCACAGCGTGCAAACCACTCGGGTCTTGTCGTCAGCACATTGTTTGAAGAAGTGCCATGCCAGGGAACTCCTTGAAGCTGCCTTTGGGGTGCTCGGTCCCAGATGGCGGCGGTCAGTAGCAGGCGGAGTCTCTTGGCGGCGGGTGTTCTGCTTTTGCCCACTGCTCCCTCTTTTGCTACGCTGTTGGCTCGGTCTCACCACTGCCTCTTCCTCCGAACTGTGAAAGTCAGTGGCACGACCTTCATTCCATGTGGGGTCTAGGACCTCATCGTCCCCTGCATCGTCTTCCACCCAGTCTTGATCCCTGACCTCCTGTTCAGTCTGCACACTGCAGAAAGACGCAGCAGTTGGCACCTGTGTTTCGTCATCATCAGAGACATGCTGAGGTGGTATTCCCATGTCCTCATCATCAGGAAACATAAGTGGTTGTGCGTCAGTGCATTCTATGTCTTTCACCGCTGGGGAAGGGCTAGGTGGATGCCCTTGGGAAACCCTGCCAGCGGAGTCTTCAAACAGCATAAGAGACTGCTGCATAACTTGAGGCTGAGACAGTTTCCCTGGTATGCATGGGGGTGATGTGACAGACTGATGGGGTTGGTTTTCAGGCGCCATCTGTGCGCTTTCTGCAGAAGACTGGGTGGGAGATAATGTGAACGTGCTGGATCCACTGTCGGCCACCCAATTGACTAATGCCTGTACCTGCTCAGGCCTTACCATCCTTAGAACGGCATTGGGCCCCACCATATATCGCTGTAAATTCTGGCGGCTACTGGGACCTGAGGTAGTTGGTACACTAGGACGTGTGGATGTGGCAGAACGGCCACGTCCTCTCCCAGCACCAGAGGGTCCACTAACACCACCACGACCATGTCCACGTCCGCGTCCCTTACTAGATGTTTTTCTCATTGTTATGGTTCACCACAACAACAAATATATTATTTGGCACAATGTATTGTATTCAAATTCAGCGGGATATAAATTTGAGGCCTAGTATTTAGGCGCTGGGTGACCGGTATGGATTTAGTGACAGAATTAGACTTGGAAATGCACAGAAGCGTGTGTGTGTGAAGTTATTCTGAATGACCCAATGTGCACCTTGAATATTATATACCCTTTTAGGGATAGATTTCAAATAGCTCTGATATAGCAGAAACCACTAAATTATGAAATTGCTAAATTGGGAATTGTATTTCAACCCAGAACAAAAAATGTGCTTTGACGGACACTAAATAACTTTCCCAGCCACAACAGGACAGCGTTAACGAGAGATTTAGCAGGATATAAATTTGAGGCCTAGTATTTAGGCGCTGGGTGACAGGTATGGGTTTAGTGACAGAATTAGACTTAGAAATACACAGTAGCGGGTGTGTGTGAAGTTATTCTGAATGACCCAATGTGCACCTTGAATATTATATACCCTTTTAGGGATAGATTTCAAATAGCTCTGATATAGCAGAAACCACTAAATTATGAAATTGCTAAATTGGGAATTGTATTTCAACCCAGAACAAAAAATGTGCTTTGACGGACACTAAATAACTTTCCCAGCCACAACAGGACAGCGTTAACGAAAGATTTAGCAGGATATAAATTTGAGGCCTAGTATTTAGGCGCTGGGTGACAGGTATGGGTTTAGTGACAGAATTAGACTTGGAAATACACAGTAGCGGGTGTGTGTGAAGTTATTCTGAATGACCCAATGTGCACCTTGAATATTATATACCCTTTTAGGGATAGATTTCAAATAGCTCTGATATAGCAGAAACCACTAAATTATGAAATTGCTAAATTGGGAATTGTATTTCAACCCAGAACAAAAAATGTGCTTTGACGGACACTAAATAACTTTCCCAGCCACAACAGGACAGCGTTAACGAGAGATTTAGCAGGATATAAATTTGAGGCCTAGTATTTAGGCGCTGGGTGACAGGTATGGGTTTAGTGACAGAATTAGACTTGGAAATACACAGTAGCGGGTGTGTGTGAAGTTATTCTGAATGACCCAATGTGCACCTTGAATATTATATACCCTTTTAGGGATAGATTTCAAATAGCTCTGATATAGCAGAAACCACTAAATTATGAAATTGCTAAATTGGGAATTGTATTTCAACCCAGAACAAGAAATGTGCTTGAACGGACACTAAATAACTCGCCCAGCTACAGCACTAAGGACAGATTTAGCTGGATATAAATTTGAGGCCTAGTATTTAGGCGCTGGGTGACAGGTATGGGTTTAGTGACAGAATTAGACTTGGAAATGCACAGTAGCGGGTGTGTGAAGTTATTCTGAATGTCCCTATGTGCACCTTCAATATGATCTACCCTTTTAGGGATAGATTTCAAATAGCTCTGATATAGCAGAAACCACTAAATTATGAAATTGCTAAATTGGGAATTGTATTTCAACCCAGAACAAGAAATGTGCTTGAACGGACACTAAATAACTCGCCCAGCTACAGCACTAAGGACAGATTTAGCTGGATATAAATTTGAGGCCTAGTATTTAGGCGCTGGGTGACAGGTATGGGTTTAGTGACAGAATTAGACTTAGAAATACACAGTAGCGGGTGTGTGTGAAGTTATTCTGAATGACCCAATGTGCACCTTGAATATTATATACCCTTTTAGGGATAGATTTCAAATAGCTCTGATATAGCAGAAACCACTAAATTATGAAATTGCTAAATTGGGAATTGTATTTCAACCCAGAACAAGAAATGTGCTTGAACGGACACTAAATAACTCGCCCAGCTACAGCACTAAGGACAGATTTAGCTGGATATAAATTTGAGGCCTAGTATTTAGGCGCTGGGTGACAGGTATGGGTTTAGTGACAGAATTAGACTTGGAAATGCACAGTAGCGGGTGTGTGAAGTTATTCTGAATGTCCCTATGTGCACCTTCAATATGATCTACCCTTTTAGGGATAGATTTCAAATAGCTCTGATATAGCATAAACCACTAAATTATGAAATTGCTAAATTGGGAATTGTATTTCAACCCAGAACAAGAAATGTGCTTGAACGGACACTAAATAACTCGCCCAGCTACAGCACTAAGGACAGATTTAGCTGGATATAAATTTGAGGCCTAGTATTTAGGCGCTGGGTGACAGGTATGGGTTTAGTGACAGAATTAGACTTGGAAATGCACAGTAGCGGGTGTGTGAAGTTATTCTGAATGTCCCTATGTGCACCTTCAATATGATCTACCCTTTTAGGGATAGATTTCAAATAGCTCTGATATAGCAGAAACCACTAAATTATGAAATTGCTAAATTGGGAATTGTATTTCAACCCAGAACAAGAAATGTGCTTGAACGGACACTAAATAACTCGCCCAGCTACAGCACTAACGACAGATTTAGCTGGATATGAATTTGAGGCCTAGTATTTAGGCGCTGGGTGACAGGTATGGGTTTAGTGACAGAATTAGACTTGGAAATGCACAGTAGCGGGTGTGTGAAGTTATTCTGAATGACCCTATGTGCACCTTGAATATTATATACCCTTTTAGGGATAGATTTCAAATAGCTCTGATATAGCAGAAACCACTAAATTATGAAATTGCTAAATTGGGAATTGTATTTCAACCCAGAACAAAAAATGTGCTTTGACGGACACTAAATAACTTTCCCAGCCACAACAGGACAGCGGTAACGAGAGATTTAGCGGGATATAAATTTGAGGCCTAGTATTTAGGCGCTGGGTGACCGGTATGGATTTAGTGACAGAATTAGACTGGGATATGGCCAAAAAATAACCACACTATTGCTGGTTAAATGCACTTGGTGATGGGCGCAGCTTGCCCCTGATGTAGTATATGGCCAAAAAATGAACAGACTATTGCTGGTTAAATGCACTTGGTGTCACAGCTTGACCAACCACACTACTGAGGGTTAAATGCACTTGGTGACGGGCGCAGCTTGCCCCTGATGTAGTATATGGCCAAAAAATGAACAGACTATTGCTGGTTAAATGCACTTGGTGACGGGCGCAGCTTGCCCCTGATTTAGTATATGGCCAAAAAATGAACAGACTATTGCTGGTTAAATGCACTTGGTGTGATAGCTTGACCAACCACACTACTGAGGGTTAAATGCACTTGGTGACGGGCGCAGCTTGCCCCTGATTTAGTATATGGCCAAAAAATGAACAGACTATTGCTGGTTAAATGCACTTGGTGTGATAGCTTGACCAACCACACTACTGAGGGTTAAATGCACTTGGTGACGGGCGCAGCTTGCCCCTGATGTAGTATATGGCCAAAAAATAAACAGACTATTGCTGGTTAAATGCACTTGGTGTGACAGCTTCACCCTGATGTAGGCTTTAGCCAAAAAACAAACGCACCATTGAGGGTTAAATGCACTTGGTGACAGGCGCAGCTTGCCCCTGATGTAGTATATGGCCAAAAAATAAACAGACTATTGCTGGTTAAATGCACTTGGTGTGACAGCTTCACCCTGATGTAGGCTTTAGCCAAAAAACAACCACACCATTGAGGGTTAAATGCACTTGGTCGCAGCTTGTGCTGGCGCACCACAAGACACAAAATGGCCGCCGATCACCCCAGAAAAATGTGACTGACAAACGGTCTGGGCAGCCTAAAAACAGTGAGCAATTGAGGATCAGCAGCTCAATGATCCACAGCTGCAGATCGATCAGTTAATCAAGTCCTTTGGAGGAGTTAATCTGCCTAATCTCGCCCTAATGTCGCAGCCGCAACCTCTCCCTACGCTAATCAGAGCAGAGTGACGGGCGGCGCTATGTGACTCCAGCTTAAATAGAGGCTGGGTCACATGGTGCTCTGGCCAATCACAGCCATGCCAATAGTAGGCATGGCTGTGATGGCCTCTTGGGGCAAGTAGTATGACGCTTGTTGATTGGCTGCTTTGCAGCCTTTCAAAAAGCGCCAAGAAAGCGTCACAAAAGCGCGAAGAAAGCGACGAACACCGAACCCGAACCCGGACTTTTACGAAAATGTCCGGGTTCGGGTCCGTGTCACGGACACCCCAAAATTCGGTACGAACCCGAACTATACAGTTCGAGTTCGCTCATCCCTAGCCGGGACGGTTCGCGAACGTGATCAAATGTTCGCGAACCGCAAGTGACATACCAGATGCATTATTCATTATTTTTTTCAATGCAAAATATCGGCAATATAATTTCCGCGTACACACATGAGCACACCAGTTTTAATTATTTTTTCCAATACCGTTTGTCACTGTGTGTAGCAGCAAAACCACAAACAAATACTGCAGTACCCAAATGCACTATAAAGAAAGTATATTACTGGTATATAACACCCCGCTTCTATCTGTTTTTTTGGGGGGCGACTGGTATATCACACCAGTTATAATTATTTTTTCTAATTGTGTTTGGCACTCTGTGTGGCTGCAGTATCGCTGCAGAACCGCTCACCACTGCTGCACAATACAAATCCACTATAATATGATTTCTATGTTAGAAAGTATATTATAAGTGTATTACACCCCTCTGTACTGCACACCTATCAATAGTACACCTATACCAGTCCTTAAAAGGACTTTTGTGGCCCTATTAGCTAGTGTTTTTGTCCCTAACAGCCTGTCCCTGCTCCACACAGCAACCTCTCCCTACACTGGCAAAAGACTGAATGTAAAATGGTGAATCCAGAGAAAGCCCAAAAAAAAAAGAAACTGAGGTAGAAGCCAATTTTCCTCATTTTAGTGGGAAAAAATTCCTTCCCGACCCAATCAGGCAATCAGAATAACTCTCTGGATCAACGACCCCTCTCTAGTAGCTATAGCCTGTAATATTATTACGCTCCAGAAATACATCCAGGTCCCTCTTGAACTCTCTTAGTGAACTCACCATCACCACCTCCTCAGGCAGAGAGTTCCATAGTCTCACTGCTCTTACCGTAAAGAATCCTCTTCTATGTTTGTGTACAAACCTTCTTTCCCCCAGACTCAGAGGATGTCCCCTCGTCACAGTCACAGACCTGGGGATAAATAGATGATGGGAAAGATCTCTATACTGATCCCTGATCCCTCAGTCATCTTTGAATAACCTTAATTTTCATAATATTTCTGGGTACTGTAGTCCACCCATTCCAGCTATTACTTTAATTGCCCTCCTCTACTTTAGTTGCCCTTAGTTGTCCTTAAAGGAACCTCCAGTCTGGGGGACAGCTGCTTCACTGCGTTTTCCTCTGAGGCCAGAGATGTCGGGACTTTAGAGAGGAGAAGGACGAGAGGCACTGTGTCACTGATTCAGAGCCTGCTATTTTTTTATACCAGACCAGTTCCTGTAAGGCCTTGTTCACATTGATAAGGTATAATGAAAAGATCTACACCTGCATTGTGTTTTTGACCCGTACCTGGTTTTGGCTCACAATAACTGATGGAAAAAACTGACATGTGAACAAGGTCTAAAACGGTTAAAGATGTTGTGATCACCCGATGAATGAGAAAATGCTTGTTCACTGAGTGACTGGGCAACTAAAATCATTGTTCTGTGCAGCAGATCGGACTGTGTAAATGATCTGCTGCCTAAAAGCAATGATTTTCTATGGGGAGAAGCAATCGCCGGTCCCCAAACAGCAAAGGTGATTGCTTCATGGGAATACAGCCCTCACCCCCACTGACAATCAGGCAATTACCAGGAATGTTCGGTTTGTTCTCGAAAATTGCCAATTTCAAATTTATTTTTTAAGTTTGGCGAAGCAGCAGAATCGAATTTTTAAAAACTTAGCTACTGGTTACCATCAGATGAGCTCATGTTGTGATATTCTAGGACAATGCATGAAATAATCACCTCAGCTCTGCTACATCTGTGATATCTGTTACAGTCTCCAGCCATATGTAGGCTGGAGTTAAGAGATATGTATTTACTCTTCCAAAAATTCCTGTCAGCCACTTAACAGCGTAATAATAGAAATAAACAGGGGAGCTAAGCTAAAAAAATCAAGCTGTGCTTCACAGTTATCCCTCTAAGGTCGAAGAGGGTATCATGAAATACTTGCTGCCGGTTGCACCTTCTTAAACAAGTGTCCATATAGATATATAAATGTAATACATTATCAGTCAGCATCCCTGTGGTATATAAATATATCCATTTATCTGAATCTGTTGACGTGAGGAAACGTCCGCTCATAGTCATCGAATGAAATGTGCAAAAAAGTGCTTCACATTATTACTGGAGCTCGTTGTCCCTGAAGAACGTGATACTGATGAAGAGCTCGATGGCAGCTGCAATCCTTGTCATGTCATCAGTAACAAAGTGCATGAAATCGGAATACCGTACATCTTAGAGAGTCATTATCAGAAGCAAAGAGGGACTGGCTGCCAACATTAAGCTCAAGAAACACATATCCACTAGTGTTTGGTCACATTTTGTGTTTTAAAATCAGTAGAGCAGTGGCCCGGAGGGGAAGCTGGGATGGGAGTGGTGATGCAGTCTCTTAGTAGAACCACAGACAGGAGGCAATAATTCTTTTCACAGCAGTAAAGTCTCCTATTCCATAAATGAGCGAATAGCTTACTGACTTGTCATCACAGCCTTGAAAAGCTTCTAGGATCTTCTAAGATGTCAGATCTTTATCAGGGGTAGTAGAGTTGATTCTTCGGCAGATGAAGCCCCTCTCTAAACTTGGGCCTAGATAGCAGGAACTTTCACACACTTCGTCTTCTCCCTTGCTCTGCTCACACAAGACTCCTCAACTCTAACTAACCAAAGGGCAGACCCAGTCCATCACCCTGGAAACCAAAACAGTCTGCCACTATGATAACCATTTGGTAGCCTATACATTGCTATTAAACCCTTCCCAACTACCAATGTACATTGACTGTTTTTTAAAGATGGTACCCACTTCGGAGAGGAGCAAGCTGCATAGCTGCTGGGTGTACGGATTTTTGCACAGCAGACACCCAGAGCTTAAGTCTATACACAAGGATAACTCTGATCCCAAAACAAGTAAACTACTGAAATATAAATATATTTTTCATGTATGGTGTGAATAGGTAAAAAAATCGAAATGGCCAATTCGCCCTTTTTTGGTTGCTTCACCCTCAAAAAATATTTTATTTTAAAAGTGATCAAAAAGTCACACACGCTTGGAAATGGTATCAGTAAAAATGACAGATTGCCCCAAAAAACAATGAGCTCTCACACAGCTCCGTAGAGGGGACTATCAAAAAAGTTACGGGGTCAGAATATGGTGATGCAAAGAAAAAAATAATTTTTCCCAATGTTTCTTTTTCATTATTAAAACACAAGAAAAACTCTAATTCCTTTGTTTTCCCAATTCCACCCCATTTGGAATTTATTTTCCTGCTTCCCACTTATGCAGTATTACATGGTGTCATTAGAAAGTACAACTTGTCCTGCAAAAAACGAGCTCTTATACGTCTATGCGAATGGAAAAATAGAAAGGTATGGCTCCAGGGAGGCAGGGAGAGATAAATGAAAACACAAAAATGGTAAATCCTCCGGTCAGGAAAGGTATAAGTACATATAAAGCACAATAAATCACAAGATTTGACTCAGTAACATTCATTAACTTTTATACTATTTAACACTTTACAATATTCCTTCTAGGGTACTGCCTCAGCCTGCGGAGATTTGCAGCTTCACTAATATTCTCGGTCAGATCCACATTCTGCTCAGTCACACAGGGCATATATGCCTATTTTTCAGTTGTTAGCTTCCTGCTGGCCTCCATATAATGACTAGTATAACTGACACGCTGCACTATAAGTAAAGGCAGAAAACTGCCTCCCACAAGATCAACACAATCTTCTCCTGCTGTTGTGATCCTTAGCAAGATTTGACTGGCTACAAAGTGCTTTGGTCCCAACAAATCCTGGCTATATGTAGGGTGGTAGCAGGTGCTAATGTATACGCCCCCTGAGAAAGCGGAGGAGCGAAACGTGCGTCGGGGTGCCCCCTCTGCCAGACCTGGGTTTGTTCCATCTGTGCCTCCTATCAACTTTAGGTAATATGTTATAGTATATATCTTTCTTATTTAACGTTTATTACTACTATTGTTGTCCCTCCATACTGCTTATGGGCTAGCTATAGGTGCTGTTATTTCACCCTTTTTTCTGGCTCCTATTTTGCAGTTGTTGTATGTTTATCTGTGGGGGTTGGAGGCTTGTACGTGTATTGGGGGTAGGGTTTATATTGCCTGCTCAGTGCAGCATACACTGTTTCCCTATTCCTCTTTTGGATTTTTGGATTCATTTACCCAGAGTCAGGCGGCTGAGCTGCTTATCGCAGCGCTTGTCTGCACTGCTGCTGCTCATTTTATCATTGTCTATGGTCTGTTGTTATATTTATTATGTAATAAAATATTTGTGTTATAATTGTACATGTGTGTCTTTTGTTTCAATTGGTTCTGTTATATCTCCTGTATAACGTTTGCATATTCTAAATACAGGTGAAACTCAAAAAATTTGAATATTGTGCAAAGTTCATTTATTTTAGTAATGCAACTTAAAAGGTGAAACTAACATATGAGACTCATTACATGCAAAACGAGATATTTCAAGCCTTTATTTGCTATAATTTGGATGATTATGGCTTATAGCTTATGAAACCCCGAGTCACAAAAGTCACAATTTTGAGGTCCCCTTTGCTCAGGGGGTACGGATCAATTAGCTGACTAGAGAGTCTACTTTGAGCCTAGAATAGTGAACCTTTTCACAAAATTCTACTTTTAAGCTGCATTAATGCAATTTTTTTTAATTTGCATTACTGAAATAAATGGACTTTTGCACGATATTCTAATTTTTCGAGTTTCACCTGTATCTGTGACATTTAGTGTAATTTTTTATTAGACGCTGGTGACAGCGACATTACCTGCGCTATATCTTCTGTATAACGTTTGCGCGTCCTAAATATCTGTGACATTCAGTGTAATTTATTTGCACATACACTTACAAAACCTGCGCTACTGTACGTGTGACATACTTGCAAGCATATATAGCATTTAATATGAGCAAGGCGAGCAGTAAGGGAAGGGGAAGTGGCCGTGCTGGTGATGGTGCACGCAGAGGCCTTGGCCCTGGGCACGGTGAAACTGTGCCTGCTGCCACAGCACAAGAAACACATTCATCCACGATACCTAGCTTCATGTACCAGTAGCCAAGAATCTGGTCAACAGAATCCTCACCCTGATCCTCCTTCCTCCAACCATGGAGAGTCTTGGCAAACAAGTGATCCGACACTTGGATCTTCCGAGGAGCTTTTTCATCGCCATTCCTTGATTTGGGCCTCTCACCAAGCCCACTTGGAGAGGGACATGAGGAGATCTTGTGCCCTGATTCTCAACCACTTGAACATCCACAGTCACAAGAACATGATGGTGGGGAATGGCAATTAGTGTTGAGGTGGATGATGATGAGATACAGTTGCCAATGAGTCAACCGCAATTACTGTCTCAAGAGGTTGATGTAGAGGATGAGACACAGTTATCAATCACTGAGGTTGTGGCTAGGTCAACAAATCAGGAGGATGATCAGAGTGAGGAAGTGAAAGAGGAGATGGTAAACGATGAGGTCACTGACCCAACCTGGGAAGGTGGAAAGCCAAGCGAGGACAGCAGTACAGAGGGGGAGGGATCTGCTGCACCGCCACAGGCTGGAAGAGGCAGTTTGGTGGCAAAATGGAGAAGGCAGGCCACACCAAACAGGCCCGCAACTGTACCTCTGAGCACCCCCTGGCAGCAATCTCGCTTGCCAAGGAGTAGGTGTGCCGCAGTCTGGCGCAGACGATAAAAGAATTGTCATTTGCAACCTGTGCCTTACCAAAATGAGCAGGGGCGTGAACACTAGTAAACTCACCACCACCAGCATGATCCGCCACATGGCATCAAAGCACCCTAAGAGGTGGGCTGAACTCCTGGATCCACAATCAGTGTCTGCGGGTCACACCACTGCCTCCTCTTCCCCTGTTTTACGTGCTGGCCAATCATCTGTCCAAGACGCAGGGCCGGATGCCTCCCGTTTTGCACATGGACCTTCGCAAGCACCATCAGCTAGCACATACACTTCTGTGTCCTAGCGCAGCGTACAGATGTCAATACCCCAGGCCTTTGAACGAAAGTGCAAATACCCAGCCACCCACCCACAGGCCATAGCACTAAATGCGTGCCTTTCCAAATTGCTGGCCCTGGAAAAGTTGCAATTTAGGCTTGTGGACACTGAGGCTTTCCGAGCCTGATCTCGACGGCCATCCCTCATTACTCAGTTTTCCCTGCCTTACACCAGCATGTGTCGCGTAACATCACCTGTGCCCTGACCAACGCAGTTATTCGGAAGGTCCACTTAACAAGTGACACATGGACAAGTGCTTGTGGCCAGGGATGCTACATTTCCCTGACGGCAAACTGGGTGAACGTTGTGGAGACCGGGAGCGAGTCATACCCTGGGATGGCACAGGTGCTACCGATGACAAGGATTGTGGGCCCTACTTCCATCAGGATTTCCGCCACCACCTACATTAATGGCTAAAACCCCCCCTTCGCTATCTCCACCTCCTCCTCCACTTCCACCTCTGAATACTCATCTTGAAGCACCAGTCAGCCTTGAGTCAGTTTCTGGAAGCAGTGTAGAAGTGCTGTGGGGAAGCGGCAACAGGCAGCGCTGAAGCTACTTTGCTTAGATGACAAACATGTCTGACCTCTGTGAGGTTTTACGCAACTTTAAGGAATCAATACAGATGGTGAGCGGCGATTCCGCTATTATTAGCGTAACCATCCCACTTCTGTGTCTACTGAAACGCTCGCTGCTCACAATGATGGCGGAACGCTTTGCATGTGGAAGAGGTGGAAATGGGGGGAGACATTACATAGGTTGATAGCCAGACCACCCTCAGTTCATCTTCTCAGAGCGAATTGGATGATGATGATGATGAGAAGGAGGAGGAGGAGCAGGAGATGGTTTCCTCTGCTACAGAAGATAGTACCCATATGGAGGTTTATTACATCTGTTCAGCATAGATGGGCCGAAGAGGAGGAAGAGCAGTGGCGTAACTACCGGGGAAGAGGCTGCTTCGGGGCCCATGCTGACAAGGGGCCCGACAGCGTGTCAGTCAAGTTTAATCTTTTTTATTTATATGCAAATTGCCTTCCTAACATGCCCAAGAGGTTGTCCCTCCAGCCGTTTGTGCCCAGCCGCGCCCATTATCGCTAAGCCCACCACCGCCCCGCTGTTAATTATTCACTGCTGTCCTCGTCTTTCTTTCTAAGTGCACCGTAGTCTCGCGCATGCGCTGATGTTACCCACGTCCGGGCCCATGCGGTGTCCTGGCAGCAGCCTCAAGTAGTGTAATCACGCATGCACCAGCTTTCTCCGCTTTCTTGCTCATGCGCGATTACATTACTTGAAGCTGCTGCTAGGACACCGCGCGGGCCCGCACGTCAGTAACAGCGGCGCACACTTAGAAAAAAAAATAAGACGAGGACAGCAGTGAATAGTTAATAGCGGGACGGCGCTGGGCTTGGCGATAATTGATGCAGCTGGGCACAAACGGCCGGAGGGACAGCCCTTTGGGCACGTTAGGAAGGTAATTTGCATATAAATAAAAAAGATTTTTATCAAAAATAAAAAGGACAGGTGGGGGTAAAAATAGTATATCAAAAATTGGGCGAGGGGCTGGGGGGGCCATACAAAAATTTGCTGTTGGGCCCAGGCACTTCTAGTTACGCCCCTGAGGAAGAGAATGAGGAGATTGAAAGTCATTCTCCTGATGAGACAGCAAAATCTTGTCTGTTGGGACTCTGGCTCACATGGCTGACTTTATATTATGTTGCCTTTCCCATGACCCTCACGTTATACGCATTGTGGCCAACACCATTTACTGGTTGTTCACCCTTCTCGACCCCCGTTACAAAGAGAACTTCTTATTTCTCATTCCTGTGGTGGAAAGGACTAGCAAAATGGTGCAATACCAGAAGGTCCTTGTGGAAAAATTGCTCCAAAAATTTTCATCTGACAACGCTGGCAGCAGAGTACGTAGTTCCTAGGGCAACTGAGGAGGGGAGACGAGGGAAACACACAGCAGTTCCAACAGAGGCAAGGCAACACCCTCCAAGGCCTGGGACAGTTTCATGACACCCTGATGCACGGCCTTGTCTCACAAAGAGAGAAAAGTATTGGAAGATGGTGGAGTACGTAGCAGACCATATCAGCGTCCTCAGTGATCCCTCTGTGCCTTACAACTATTGGGTGTCCAAGTTGGACACGTGGCACGAACTGGTGCTCTACGCCTTGGAGGTGCTGGCCTGCCCTGCCGCCAGCGTTTTTTCAGAGCGGGTATTTAGTGCTGCTGGGGGCATAATAACTGATAAGCACATCCACCTGTCAACTAAAAATGCTGACAGGTTGACTCTTAGGCCTCATGCACACAACCGTATGTATTTTGCGGTCCACAAAAAACGGATCCACAAAAAATACGGATGACGTCCGTGTGCTTCCCGTATTTTGAGGAACGGAACAGCTGGCCCCTAATAGAACAGTACTATCCTTTTCCGTAATGAGGAGAATAATAGGACGTGGTTTTGGTCCGCATTTTGGTGCGGACCCATTCACTTCTATGGGGCCGCAAAAGATGCGGACAGCACTCCATGTGCTGTCCGCATCCGTTGCTCTGTTTCGTGGTCCTGCAAAAATGTTGCGTACCATAATAGGCATTTCTGCAAAGGGCCGTCCATTCCGTTCCGCAAATTGCGGAAGGCACGCAAGCGGCATCCGTCTTTTGCGGATCCGCAATTAGCGGACCGCAAAACACGGCACGGTAGTGTGAACAAGCCCTTATCAAAATGAACAAGGCCTGGATTTTCCCTGAACATAAAGGCTCTTTAAATGTGGCTTTTATTGTGTATTGAATTCACTGTATTCCCATGCACCCCTTCCACCCCTCCCAGGGTATATGGTTCAATATTCCTTTTGTCGTCCTCGTTCTCCTCCTCCATCATAACATGCTTATTAGGCTGCCCTCGCTCCTAATGTTTTAGAGGGTCAGCTCAGCAGCAGACCCTCACCCCTAATGTTTTAGAGGGTCACCAGCAGGCCCTCGCCCACAATGTTTTAGATGGTCAGATCTGCAGCAAACCCTCACCCCTAATGTTTTAGATGGTCAGATCAACAGCAGGTTCTCGTCCCTAATGTTTTAGAGGGTCAGCTCAGCAGCAGACCCCCACCCCTAATATTTTAGATGGTCAGATCAGTAGTAGGCCCTCACCCATAATGTTTTTGAGGGTCACCAGCAGGCCATCAATCATAATTTTTGTGCCGGTTCCTTGTAATTTTTGGTAGCCCTTTCACTTAGTGCATAGGCTTTATGAGTGTTGGTTGTCCCACTACCTGAACAATTGTACCACAATGTGAATGAGGCCCACCTTTATGTGATATACAGGTTGTATCGGAGTGCCTCTTCCTTGTAATTTTTGGCAGCACTTGTGGCAGGCGCAGCACTATAAAGTCCCTTTTGCGCTGTGGCATTAGAAGAATTTTTGTATTACTCTGTAATTCCTCTAGCGCCGTTCTATGGAAACAGTAGGTTTAATGAGCACACCAAATACTTGAAATAACTTCTTTATTAACTTAAACTTTTCTTCATATATAACACTGCTGCCTCCGCATCAGATAGTCCATATACATAACACGTGTTGAAAATATATCACAAAATGGCGGTATGCATAAAGGGATGGTTCAACTGTTCAATCTTGTTATTCAACATAAAATGGTGGATACATTTCTCTCTTCAGTATCTGTACTCTCACTTTAAGTTATTTAAGCACTTTATGATCTCTCTGAGAGGTATATCTGAGGTCTAACTAATAGTTCACTTGCTGAATTTGGATTGTGAAACTTGTTGTTTGCAAATGGTTTGGATTGTATGATTGTATGGCTCAGTAGTTCATTTGTATGGTTTGTTTTGTATGATATTTGGTGTAACTGTAAGTAAACACACATATAACCAGTTCAGTATACAATTCTAATCACTATATTAACAGTAGGAACAATATATAACTGTTTTAAGTACCTATTTTGGCCTCTCTGCTTCCATAAAACACAGCTCTTAGTGGAGTGAATGTCTGTTCAGCTTCTCGCTCTGGTGAATAATTTCTAGCAGCTCCTGCTAGGGAATTTCCCACATAGGTTGTGTGTGAGGCTGGCTGTGATTGGTCAAAACTCCTGGGCTGTGTGAGGCTGGCTGTGAATGGTCTAAACTCCTGCCCAGCAACAACAGTTTAACTATATGCTTGCTGTTGTTTCTGCTGCGTCATTGAGCTTACCTCACATCCATATAATGAATCTTAAAGGCATATTATCTTTTCTGCTTCTGTGAACACAATATCTACTGTAAAACTGTTATATGACATCCAAACATGAAGTCACTGCAAATAACTCTGCTTTTGTCTTTAACACACAAACATAGGAACTGTATTAGGATTATTGGCAGGTCTAGCTGTATAAACATATAATCTATGTTAGCAAACTAGGACAGGTCTTAGCTGGCCAGCTACAGCACTTGCACTTTATATACTAGTAAATACAGTCAAGTAGAACACTTTGGGATGCTTGGGTGCTCTACTGAGCAGCAGAGCACAATGGAAGTCAATGGGAGAACTAGAGCATTAAACCAGACACCCCCTGCCCAGTAAATACAAAAACATTTTCCGAGCATTCAATTTAATGAAAACAACGAATAAACTGAAACAGGCTGTTTTTCAGCTGATCAAAAGTTTAGGACCACACCATCCCAAAAAAACTAAACCCCCCCAAAACAGAAATCCAACTTCCAAACATGAACTCAGTAATGAGTAGCTCCGCCGTTATTGTTTATCACTAGGGATGAGCAAACCCGAACTGTATAGTTCGGGTTCGTACCGAATTTTGGGGTGTCCGTGACACGGACCCGAACCCGGACATTTTCGTAAAAGTCCGGGTTCGGGTTCGGTGTTCGTCGCTTTCTTGGCGCTTTTTGAAAGGCTGCAAAGCAGCCAATCATAAAGCATCATACTACTTGCCCCAAGAGGCCGTCACAGCCATGCCTACTATTGGCATGGCTGTGATTGGCCAGTGCAGCATGTGACCCAGCCTCTATTTAAGCTGGAGTCACGTAGCGCCGCACGTCACTCTGCTCTGATCAGTATAGGGAGAGGTTGAAGCTGCGACGTTAGGGCGAGATTAGGCAGTGATTAACTCCTCCAAAAGACTTCATTCAGAGATCGATCTGCAGCTGTGGATGATTGAACTGCTGCTATTGAATTGCTCACTGTTTTTAGGCTGCCCAGAGCGTTTTTCAGTCACTTTTTTCTGGGGTGATCGGCGGCCATTTTGTGTATTGTGGTGTGCCAGCACAAGCTGCCACCAAGTGCATTTAACCCTCAATAGTGTGGTTGTTTTTTGGCTATATCCTACATCAGGGTGAAGCTGTCACACCAAGTGCATTTAACCATCAATAGTGTGGTTATTTTTTGGCCATATACTACATCAGGGGCAAGCTGTCACCAAGTGCATTTAACCCTCAATAGTGTGGTTGTTTTTTGGCTATATCCTACATCAGGGTGAAGCTGTCACACCAAGTGCATTTAACCATCAATAGTGTGGTTATTTTTTGGCCATATACTACATCGGGGCAAGCTGTCACCAAGTGCATTTAACCCTCAATAGTGTGGTTGTTTTTTGGCCATATCCTACATCAGGGTCAAGCTGTCACACCAAGTGCATTTAACCATCAATAGTGTGGTTATTTTTTGGCCATATCCCAGTCTAATTCTGACTGTAAACGTATACCTGTCACCCAGCGCCTAAATAATAGGCCTCAAATTTATATTCATCCAAATCTGTCATTATTGCTGTAGCTGGTCAAGTTATTTAGTGTCCGTCAAAGCACAGTTTTTGTTCTGGGTTGAAATACAATTCCCAATTTAGCAATTCTCTAAATTAGTGGTTACTGCTGTATCAGACCTCCTTTAAATCTATCCCTAAAAGGGTATATAAGATTCAAGGTGCACATAGGGTCATTCTCAATAACTTCACACACACGCTACTGTGCATATCCCAGTCTAATTCTGTCTGTAAACGTATACCTGTCACCCAGCGCCTAAATAATAGGCCTCAAATTTATAGTCATCCAAATCTGTCGTTATTGCTGTAGCTGGTCAAGTTATTTAGTGTCCATCAAAGCACAGTTTTTGTTCTGGGTTGAAATACAATTCCCAATTTAGCAATTCTCTAAATTAGAGGTTTCTGCTGTATCACTGTATCAGGCCTACTTTAAATTTATCCCTAAAAGGGTATATTAGATTCAAGGTGCAGTTAGGGTCATTCTCAATAACTTCACACACACGCTACTGTGCATATCCCAGTCTAATTCTGTCTGTAAACGTATACCTGTCACCCAGCGCCTAAATAATAGGCCTCAAATTTATAATCATCCAAATCTGTCGTCATTGCTGTAGCTGGTCAAGTTATTTAGTGTCCGTCAAAGCACAATTTTTGTTCTGGGTTGAAATACAATTCCCAATTTAGCAATTCTCTAAATTAGTGGTTTCTGCTGTATCAGACCTCCTTTAAATCTATCCCTAAAAGTGTATATAAGATTCAAGGTGCACATAGGGTCATTCTCAATAACTTCACACACACGCTACTGTGCATATCCCAGTCTAATTCTGTCTGTAAATGTATACCTGTCACCCAGCGCCTAAATAATAGGCCTCAAATTTATAGTCAGCTAAATCTGTGGTTACTGCTGTGCCTGTATTAGTGTAATACGGTACCTAAATAGATAGCCAGATAGTGTTAGGTGTCTTTAAAAAAAGGCCTGAATTTGAATTCAATACATTGGGCCAAATAATATTTTTGTTGTTGTGGTGAACGATAACAATGAGGAAAACATCTAGTAAAGGACGCGGACGCGGACATGGTCGTGGTGGTGTTAGTGGACCCTCTGGTGCTGGGAGAGGACGTGGCCGTTCTGCCACATCCACACGTCCTAGTGTACCAACTACCTCAGGTCCCAGTAGCCGCCATAATTTACAGCGATATTTGGTGGGGCCCAATGCCGTTCTAAGGATGATAAGGCCTGAGCAGGTACAGGCATTAGTCAATTGGGTGGCCGACAGTGGATCCAGCACGTTCACATTATCTCCTACCCAGTCTTCTGCAGAAAGCGCACAGATGGTGCCTGAAAACAAAGCCCATCAGTCTGTCACATCACCCCCATGAATACCAGGGAAACTGTCTGAGCCTCAAGTTATGCAGCAGTCTCTTATGCTGTTTGAAGACTCCGCTGGCAGGGTTTCCCAAGGGCATCCACCTAGCCCTTCCCCAGCGGTGGAAGACATAGAATGCACTGACGCACAACCACTTATGTTTCCTGATTATGAGAACATGGGAATACCACCTCAGCATGTCTCTGATGATGACGAAACACAGGTGCCAACTGCTGCGTCTTTCTGCCGTGTGCAGACTGAACAGGAGGTCAGGGATCAAGATTGGGTGGAAGACAATGCAGGGGACGATGAGGTCCTAGACCCCACATGGAATGAAGGTTGTGCCACTGACTTTCACAGTTCGGAGGAAGAGGCAGTGGTGAGACCGAGCCAACAGCGTAGCAAAAGAGGGAGCAGTGGGCAAAAGCAGAACACCCGCCGCCAAGAGACTCCGTCTGCTACTGACCGCCGCCATCTGGGACCGAGCACCCCAAAGGCAGCTTAAATGAGTTCCCTGGCATGGCACTTCTTCAAACAATGTGCTGACGACAAGACCCGAGTGGTTTGCACGCTGTGCCTTCAGAGCCTGAAGCGAGGCATTAACGTTCTGAACCTGAGCACAACCTGCATGACCAGGCACCTGCATGCAAAGCATGAACTGCAGTGGAGTAAACACCTTAAAAACAAGGAAGTCACTCAGGCTCCCCCTGCTACCTCTTCTGCTGCTGCCGCCTCGGCCTCTTCTGCTGCTGCCGCCTCGGCCTCTTCCTCCGCCTCTGGAGGAACGTTGGCACCTGCCACCCAGCAAACAGGGGATGTAACACCAACACCACCACCTCCGTCACCAAGCATCTCAACCATGTCACACGGCAGCGTTCCGCAGATACGTGGACCAGTAAGCACGGCCAGGGACGCTATATCTCCCTATCTGCACACTGGGTAAATGTAGTGGCAGCTGGGCCCCAGGCGGAGAGCTGTTTGGCGCACGTCCTTCCGCCGCCAAGGATCGCAGGGCAACATTCTTTGCCTCTTGTTGCCACCTCCTCCTACTCAGCTTCCTCCTCCTCTTCTTCCACCTGCTCATCCAGTCAGCCACACACCTTCACCACCAACTTCAGCACAGCCCGGGGTAAACGTCAGCAGGCCATTCTGAAACTCATATGTTTGGGGGACAGGCCCCACACCGCACAGGAGTTGTGGCGGGGTATAGAACAACAGACCGACGAGTGGTTGCTGCCGGTGAGCCTCAAGCCCGGCCTGGTGGTGTGCGATAATGGGCGAAATCTCATTGCAGCTCTGAGACTAGCCGGTTTGACGCACATCCCCTGCTTGGCGCATGTGCTGAATTTGGTGGTGCAGAAGTTCATTCACAACTACCCCGACATGTCAGAGCTGCTGCATAAAGTGCGGGTCGTCTGTTCGCGCTTCCGGCGTTCACATCATGCCGCTGCTCGCCTGTCTGCGCTACAGCGTAACTTCGGCCTCTTATGCGACGTGCCCACCAGGTGGAACTCCACCTTGCACATGCTGGACAGACTGTGCGAGCAGCAGCAGGCCATAGTGGAGTTTCAGCTGCAGCACGCACGGGTCAGTAGCACTGTGGAACAGCACCACTTCACCACCAATGACTGGGCCTCTATGCGAGACCTGTGTGCCCTGTTGCGCTGTTTCGAGTACTCCACCAACATGGCCAGTGGCGATGACGCCGTTGTCAGCGTTACAATACCACTTCTATGTCTCCTTGAGAAAACAGTTAGGGCGATGATGGAAGAGGAGGTGGCCCAGGAGGAGGAGGAGGAGGAAGAGGGGTCATTTTTAGCACTTTCAGGCCAGTCTCTTCGAAGTGACTCAGAGGGAGGTTTTTTGCAACAGCAGACGCCAGGTACAAATGTGGCCAGCCAGGGCCCACTACTGGAGGACGAGGAGGACGAGGATGAGGAGGAGGTGGAGGAGGATGAGGATGAAGCATGGTCACAGCGGGGTGGCACCCAACGCAGCTCGGGCCCATCACTGGTGCGTGGCTGGGGGGAAAGGCAGGACGATGACGATACTCCTCCCACAGAGGACAGCTTGTCCTTACCCCTGAGCAGCCTGGCACACATGAGCGACTACATGCTGCAGTGCCTGCGCAACGACAGCAGAGTTGCCCACATTTTAACGTGTGCGGACTACTGGGTTGCCACCCTGCTGGATCCACGATACAAAGACAATTTGCCCACCTTACTTCCTGCACTGGAGCGTGATAGGAATATGCGCGAGTACAAGCGCACGTTGGTAGACGCGCTACTGAGAGCATTCCCAAATGTCACAGGGGAACAAGTGGAAGCCCAAGGCCAAGGCAGAGGAGGAGCAAGAGGTCGCCAAGGCAGCTGTGTCACGGCCAGCTCCTCTGAGGGCAGGGTTAGCATGGCAGAGATGTGGAAAAGTTTTGTCAACACGCCACAGCTAACTGCACCACCACCTGATACGCAACGTGTTAGCAGGAGGCAACATTTCACTAACATGGTGGAACAGTACGTGTGCACACCCCTCCACATACTGACTGATGGTTCGGCCCCATGTTCCAATGTTGGGTGACGTGAAGCCTGATTCTCTGCTATGACATGCAGACTGATTCTCTGCTGACATGAAGCCAGATTCTCTGTTACGGGACCTCTCTCCTCTGCCTGGGTGCCTGGGCCTAAATATATGACAATGGACTGTTACAGTGGTGGGTGACGTGAAGCCAGATTCTCTGCTATGGGACCTCTCTCCAATTGATATTGGTTAATTTTTATTTATTTTATTTTTATTAATTTCCCTATCCACATTTGTTTGCAGGGGATTTACCTACATGTTGCTGCCTTTTGCAGCCCTCTAGCTCTTTCCTGGGCTGTTTTACAGCCTTTTTAGTGCCGAAAAGTTCGGGTCCCCATTGACTTCAATGGGGTTCGGGTTCGGGACAAAGTTCGGGTCGGGTTCGGATCCCGAACCCGAACATTTCCGGGAAGTTCGGCCGAACTTCTCGAACCCGAACATCCAAGTGTTCGCTCAACTCTATTTATCACTTCAAAAATTTGCTTCGGCATGCTTGATGCAAGCGTTTCCATGAGGTGAGTGGGAACATTTCTCCAAGTGGTGAAGACAGCCGCACGAAGGCCATCTACTGTCTGGAACTGTTGTCCATTTTTGTAAACATCCCTTGGCATCCATCCCCAAAGGTTCTCAATTGGATTTAGATCAGGGGAACACGCAGGATGGGCCAAAAGACTGATGTTATTCTCCTGGAAGAAGTCCCTTGTCCTGCGGGCATTATGTACTGTAGCGTTGTCCTGTTGAAAAACCCAGTCGTTACCACACAGACGAGGGCCCTCAGTCATTAGGAATGCTCTCTGCAACATCTGGACATTTGATGCCCCTGCACTTCCTGAAGCTCCATTGTTCCACTGAAGGAAAAAGCACCCCAGACCATTATGGCGCCCCCTCCACTGTGACGCGTAGAAAACATCTCAGGTGGGATCTGCCTGTCATGCCAGTAACGTTGGAAACCATCAGGACCATCAAGGTTAAATGTTTTCTCATCAGAGAATAAAACTTTCTTCCACCTTTGAATGTCCCATGTTTGGCGCTCTCTTGCAAAGTCCAAACGAGCAGTTCTGTGGCGTTCAAGGAGACGAGGTCTTTGAAGAAATTTTTTGTTTTTGAAGCCCTTCAGTCTCAGATGCTGTCTGATGGTTATGGGGCTGCAGTCAGCACCAGTAAGGGCCTTAATTTGGGTTGAGGATTGTCCAGTGTCTTGACAGACAGCCAATTGGATCTTCCGGCTCAGTGCTGATGAAATTTTTTTGGGTCTTCCACTTGACTTTTTTGTTCCATAACCCTCAGGATCATTTAAGAAATTCCAAATGACTGTCTTACTGCGTCCCACCTCAGCAGCGATGGCGCGCTGTGAGAGACCCTGCTTATGATTAAGTTCAACAACCCGACCACGTTCAAAAAGGGAGAGTTTTTTTGCCTTTGCCATCACAACGTGTGACTACCTGACAGAAAATGACAATGAATCCACATCTTTGCACAGATTTGGCCTTTTGAAGGCATGTGGTCCTAAATTTTAGATTAACTGAAAAACAGCCCGTTTCAGTTTATTCGTTTTTTTTATAAATTGAATGCTCAAAAAATGTTTTGTCTCACTCCCATTTCTTCTTGTTGCATGTTGAAGCTCTACTTGGAACCTTGTTAAGATCCAGCCATGCTAAATATGATTTTTTGCCATTTTTCAAGTGGTCTTAAACTTTTGATCAGGACTGTATGTAGGAAAGAATGTTTCCTAACAATTTTTCCTCTAAAATAGATTTTATCTTCGGTTTTGTGCTTATTATTGTCAGTATGTAAAAGTGGCGTACTACTCGGACAACATCGTTCCCAGCAGCGACCTGGAAGTCCAAGATGCAGCCAGACATCTTTCCAATGCCGAACCATTTCAGTTGTGTTTCCATCAATTGCTGACCTTTTCCTGTGATCCAAACACCCTCCCCTCTTCAGGGCAGGGGGTGCCTGGTTTAATGCTCTAGTTCTCCCATTGACTTCCATTGTGCTCTGGTGCTCAGTAGAGCACCCAAGCATCCCAAAGTGTTCTACTCGAGCACCAGAGCACCCGAGCACTTTGGTCCTCAATCAAAACTACTTTTGAGTAACATGTTACTTTCAAAATTGAATACACTATTGAGGAAAACAGGGCAGGGAAGATAAAAATAAAGGATTACATGTCCCTTTGGGCGGAGTCCCGGCTGGTGGACTTAGCCACAATGCTTTGAAGTCAGCCAATCAGGAGGGGGGATATTGGCTGGTCTATCCGGCTGTATGCTAGCTGTGACACACAGATGACATTGGGAGCTCAGTCACTGATGTGATAGGAGGTGTCTGCTATGTCTCTGACAGACTAAATTAGAGACACAAGAATATAGCCATTATAGTGCCTTGCGGGGACAGTGTAGGGAATGTAAAGAAAATATATTTAGTTAACTAGATTTTAGTAGTGATGAGCGGCAGGGGCAATATTTGAATTTGCGATATTTAGTGAATATTTTGTAGAATATTCATCATATATTAGCGAATTCAAGAATTTGCTATTATTTTCTTGATTGCGAAAATCGGCAATGTAATATTTGCGTAAAGAGCGTGCAATACAGGCGTGGGTCACTTTTGCTACATTTTCCAAGCTGCTAGAAGTTTCCTGAGAATGGAGAAAATGGTTGGCATGGCAGAACATTAAAAATTGCTTTATATGCAGATAAAGTGCTCCAATATATTAGCGATTGCGCTAATCGGCAATTAATGATGCACATATTTTGATGCAATACGTGAAACTTCACATTTTAGCATGTCTGACTACATATTACTGATTGGTGCACTAATACTTATTACTGATTGGCAACTTTCCTATTGGTTGCTAGGGATGTTGATAAGCTCAGACAAAAACATTGCAGCCTTCTCATTGTCCCACAAGCAAGA
This sequence comes from Bufo gargarizans, assembly GCF_014858855.1. NCBI lineage: Eukaryota > Metazoa > Chordata > Amphibia > Anura > Bufonidae > Bufo > Bufo gargarizans. Next base: position 23,668,963 of record NC_058087.1, on the reverse strand, counting down.
AGCAGGGAGGGATCATGGGTTCAGATGAAAGAAAATCTAGAATATTCGAAAATACGAATATTACTATTCCAAATATTCGCAAATTCTCGAAGTGACGATATTCGCGATTAATATTCGCTATTCGAATATTCCCGCCCAACACTAGATTTTAGTACTAGGTAGAAAATCACATTTTATCATTAGGAACAGGTTGTGTGCAGTTAGTGTACTGTGTGTCTTAGGCCTCTTTCACATGAGCGTGACGGATTGGCTCCGTGTCTTACAGTCAGTACTCCTGCTGGAGCTCTTCACAGATCACAAGATCAGATGTATGCAGGGTGCTTCCCTGCTGCCCAGATATCTTTAAAGAGGCAGAGTAAGGATTGTGAAGAAGACATATAATAGTACTAGGTAGAAAATCAAGTTTTATCATTTGGGACAGGTTATGTGCAGTTGCAGTTCCGTCGCCGGAACTGCCTACCGGATCCGGCAATCTGCATGCAAACGCACAGCATTTGTAGACGGATTCGGATGCGGATCCGTCTCACAAATGCATTGCAAGAATGGATCCTTCTGTCTGTTTGTCATACGGACAAAGGAATTATTTTCTATTTTTGCATGCGCAGATTGGAAGGACGGATCTACCATACTTCAACCATAGATAGCTTGTCCGTAAGTTACCAATCATATTGGAATTGTCAGTGCATCTCTTCAGAATGTTATGACTGGCTGTGACTGATGTTCTATCTTCACCTAGTTTACAAACGGGGTCGTACATATGTATTGGCAAAAAAATCTGTCTGCAAACACATGCACGTTAATTTTTGGAAATGTATGATGCATAAACCATGTTAAACAAATCTACTCACTAAGTAGGAACATTGACTGCAACAGATGGTTCATTGACTTATGTTTAGTATGGGTAGAGATGAACCCTAAACTACAATAACCTCATTCATATTTCATAGCTGTGCACTGATCTTACAGAATATCATTTCTTTTCATCTTCCAAGGAACTTTTGTGCTGTGCTGTAGGTGTGGGACCCATGTCCTTTGCTGAAAATGTTCTTATTAAAGGTACAGTAAAGCGGTGTACAAAATTACCATAACAGAAGAATAGGACTTACAAAGTTCTTTCAAGCAATTGTAAGTGCCCAGAAACAAAAAGGGGTTGTCTCACTTTAGTAAATGGCATTTATCATGTCGATAAAATTAATATTAGGCACTTCCTAATGTATTGTGATTGTCCATATTGCCTCCTTTGCTGGCTGGATTCATCACATTATACACTGCTTGTATCCAGGGGTTACGACCACCATGCAGTCCAGCAATGGTGGCCGTGCTTGCACACTATAGGAAAAAGCACCGGCCTCTCTGGTTGCTAGGACCGTGGGACCATGTATTCCATGTGATGGAAAAAATGAATCCAGCCAGCAGAGGAGCCAATATGGACAATCACAATGCATTAGTAACTGCCTTGTATTAACTTCCTCTACATGATAAATTCCATTTGCTGAAGTGAAAAAAAAAACCTTTAAAGAGAGTCTCTGCCTATAATATCAGACAAATATTAGTATAATAATAGACTGGTAGATAATATTATAGAATCTAGAGTCTTTTGGGGACCTGCACTGTTTTACCTATGGTTAAAGTTGTTGGATGACCCTAAAAACAATTTTAATTATTGCAGAGATAGTGTGGGACCCTTTGGGCTAGAAAGGAGCAACAGTGATCAGGGGAGTCTTTTTTATTCTTTATTTTAAACATTTTGCCAGCCATAACCACATTTGCTTTTGGGGTTGAAAAAACATTTTAAGAGGTATTATGGTGTAAATATGAGATAGAGTAGAAAGATAGATAGCGTAGATAAACAGATAGATAGATACCGCAGATAGATAGATAGATAGATAGATAGATAGATAGATAGATAGATAGATACCATAGATAGACAGACAGATAGATAGTTGAATAGATATCCTCTACTGGCGCTTTCTTTCTCTCTCAGTTTATTTGGTTACCAGGGCTCTGGAACAGAATAATTTACAACATTCTGGTTGGTTTAATATAACTGTACATTCAGTAAGTAAAGTCCGTGGGTGTTGAGCAGATGCCTTGAAGAAAAATGTGTACGTGTATGGAGTACAGCAGCGGCGGTGTATTCAGTGAGTGTCAGTGCACGGTATGATATAAAATGAGCAGTTTACTACCCCTTCACTGACTATCTTGATTTAGGCTACATGCACACAAACGTTGTTTGTTTCTGTGTCGGTTCCGTTTCTTTTTTGCGGTTAGGATGCGGACCCATTCATTTTAATGGGTCCGCAAAAAATGCAGACAGCACACCGTGTGCTGTCCGCATCAGTATGTCAGTTTCCATAGCCCCGCAAAAAAGTAGAAAATGTCCTATTGTTGTCCATTTTAGGCATTGTTACAAAAAAACGGATGGCATACGGATGTCATCAGGTTTTTTTTGAGGATCTGCAATTTGAGTTCGGTGTTTCGGCGATTTAATAGCACTTTTTGAAAGGCTGCAGAGCAGCGAATCAACAAGCGTTTAACTCGTGTGCCCTTAGAAGCCATCACAGCCATACTTACTAATGGCATGGCTGTGATTGGCCAGTGCAGCATGTGACCCAGCCTCTATATAAGCTGGAGTCAAGTAGCGCCGCCCGTCACTCTGCTCTTACTAGTGTAGGGAGAGGATGCTGCTGCTATGAGAGAGAAATTGTTAACTCTGCGATCTACAGCGATTGTGTTTTGAGGGTGCAGTGCAACATTTTTTTACCCTGCCCTGAGCCCAGTGACACAGAAAAATTACTTTTATCCGTCTGTTAGTTAGGTGGGCGTCAGCGGCCATTTTGTGCAAGTTCAGTGCACCAGCACAACATATGTGCCAGGGACAATAATTTAGCCCTGTTCTTTTAGTTCAGTGGGCAACATATACCCATTTTTTAAGTGCACCTGCAGTGCATATGTGCCAGGGGAAGGCAAAATAGTATAGGGAATCGTTCTGTGAGTTCAGGGACCCCGGGGGTGACATATTCACATTTTTTTCTGTAAAGTACAATCCAAGTAAATCCATCTGTTAGAGTCTGTGGGGACAAATTATAATTTATTTGCTAAAAGTACATTTGCGCCCTGCACTGCATTTGTGACAGTCCAATTCAAGCGTTAAATACCGCTGTTATATTCTGGTTTAAAAAAAATACCCATTTTGTAAGAGACCCTTAATTTGGGGCCTTTGCTGCATTTGTGACAGTCAAATACAAGCTTTCAATACTGCAGTTATATTCTGGGTTTAAAAAAAAACACCAATTTTGTGCAAGACACTACATTTGCAGCCTTTGCTGCATTTCTGAGAGTCCAATAAAAGCGTTAAATACTGCAGTTATATTGTGGTTTGAAAAAAACACCCATTTTGTGCAAGACACTTCATTTGCGATCTTTGCTGCATTTCTGAGAGTCCAATACAAGCGTTAAGTAATGCTGTTATATTGTGGTTTGAAAAAAAACATTTGCAGACTTTGCTGCATTTCTGAGAGTCCAATACAAGCGTTAAATACTGCTGTAATATTGTGGTAAAAAAAAATAATTAACATTTTGTGCAAGACACTTCATTTGCGGCCTTTGCTGCATTTTTGAGAGTACAATACAAGCGTTAAATACTGCTGTTATATTCTGGGTTTAAAAATACACCCATTTTGTGCAAGACACTACATTTGCGGCCTTTGCTGCATTTCTGAGTCAAATACAAGCTTAAAATATTGCAGTTCTACTTTTGTTTGACAAATTTATATTTTTGGTGACCGTGAAGTAGTTGTATAAAATTTGCCTGTCGCACTATTGTGTGACCTCAAGAAATTTTTCCTCTTTATGACACCGGCACTGCCTTACTATCAGTGAACTTAATTGTTGATTATTGGTAGTTATATAGTCATCTGACATAAATCATCTGTTTGGTGAACGCAAAGAATGAGGAGCGCGTCAAATAAGGGACGTGGCCCCAGTCGTGGTGCTGCTGGTGTTAGTGGAGCTCCTGTTGCAGGTAGAGGATGTGGTAGATCTTTGCCAGCTACACGCACAAGTGAAACACCTTCCTCAGGTGAGAGTAGGCGACAGAACCTTCAGCGTTATTTGGTCGTGCCTAATGCGGCTCTATGAATGGTGAGGCCAGAACAAGTACAGGCGATAGTAGATTTGGTGGCTGACAGTGCCTCCAGTTCCTTCACATTGTCTCCCACCCAGTCTCCTGCTGAAATATCTGAGTTGGCACCTGCAGCCCATAGCCATCTGTCTTTCACCTCACCCCCTTGCAAATCAGCTAAGCAGTCTGAGCCCCAAGTCATGCAGCAGTCTTTTCTGCTTTTTGATGACTCTGCTAGCAGGGTTTCCCAGGGCCATCCACATAGCCCTGCCACAGAAGTGGAAGAGATTGAGTGTACCGATGCCCAACCACTTATGTTTCAGAATGAGTACATGGGAGGACCACCGCAGCACGTCTCGGATGATGACGAAACAGAGTTGACAACTGCTGTGGCTTTCTGCAGTGTGCAGACCAACAAGGAGGGCAGGGGTGAAGACTAAGTGGAAGATTATGTGGAGGACGATGAGGTTCTCGACCCCACATGGAATCAAGGTCATGAGAGTGACCTGTCTAGTTCGGAGGAAGAGGCGGTGGTCGCACAGAGCCACCAGCACAGCGGAAGAGGGAGCAGGGTGCAAAAGTGGAGCTGCCGTCCCCAAGTCAGTACGCCTGCTACTGCCCACCGCACCAAGGGACCAAGCACACCAAAGCCAGCTCCAAGGCGTTACCTGGCGTGGCAGTTCTTCAGACAATGTGCTGACGACAAGACACGAGTGGTGAAGCAAGGCATAAACGTTCTCAACCCAAGAACAACCTGCATGACCAGGCATCTAAGTGCAAGGCACAAGCTGCAGTGGAGTAGACACCTCAAAAACCAAGAAAGGTCTCTGGCTCCTCCTGCTTCCTCTTCTGCTGCAGTCTCGGCCTCTTCATCCCCCTCTGGAGTGACAGTGGCACCTGCCACTTCGCAAACAGAGGACCTGCCAGCAACTCCACCACCTGGGTTACCAAGCATATCAACAATGTCCCATGTAAGCATTCAGCTGTCTAACTCCCAAACACTGGAGCGAAAGAGGAAGTACCCCCCTACGCACCCATCCCTGGCCCTGAACGCCAGCATTTCAAAATTACTGGCCTTTTAAATGCTGTCATTCTGTCTGGTGGAGACGGAGAGTTTTAAAAGCCTTATGGTTGTGGCTGTCCCACAGTACATCCTGCCCAGCCGCCACTACTTTTCCAGGCGAGCCATCCCTTCCCAGCACAACCAAGTGGGGGACAAAATCAGGTGTGCACTGCGCAATGCCATCTGTGGCAAGGTCTATCTAACTACGGATACGTGAACCAGTAAGCACGGTCAGGGACGTTATCTCTCCATAACAGCACACTGGGTAAATGCAGTGGCGGCTGGGCCTGAGGCAGATAGCAGTTTGGCGCATGTCCTTCCACCACCGAGAGTTGCAGGGCGCTTCTCTTTGCCTCCTGTTGCTTCCTCCTCCTACTCCGCTTCCTCATCCTCTACCGCCTCCTCATCCGGTTAGCATAACACCTTTATCACCAACTTCAGCACAGCTAGGGGTAAATGACAGCAGGCAGTTTTAAAGGGATTCTGTCACCTCCCCTCAGCCAAAAAACGATTTAAAAGCAGCCATGCAGCACAGCTTACCTGGATTAGGCTGTGCTCTTTTATCTTGAAATCCGTCCAGCAGTTACTTCAAAAAACGACTTTGATCAATAAGGAAATGCGTCCTGAAGGTGCCCAGAGGGGCGTTTTTTTCTTCCTAGTGAGCCCAGTACCGCCCCTCTTTCAGTGCCCAGCCCGCCTTCCTTGTATTTTCTAACCGCCGCCCCCAGCCTGCCACAGCCTCCCCTCCCTCTCCTCCCCCTCCCTCACGCCGAACGAAGTCTCGCACAGGCGCAGTACCCACTGAGGGCTGCGCCTGTGCGATCATCAGGAGACTGAGGGCGGCAGCTTCATCTTCGTCACTGGGCATGCGCCGAGCCCAGTGACGTCCGATGCTCGCTCTTCCCTGCTGACTGAGGGAAGAGCGAGCATCGGACGTCACTGGGCTCGGCGCATGCCCAGTGACGAGGATGAAGCTGCTGCCCTCAGTCTCCTGATGATCGCACAGGCGCAGCCCTCAGTGGGTACTGCGCCTGTTCGAGACTTCGTTCGGCGTGAGGGAGGGAGAGGAGAGGGAGGAGAGGCTGCGGCAGGCTGGGGGCGGCGGTTAGAAAATACAAGGAAGGCGGGCTGGGCACTGAAAGAGGGGCGGTACTGGGCTCACTAGGAAGAAAAAAACGCCCCTCTGGGCACCTTCAGGACGCATTTCCTTATTGATCAAAGTCGTTTTTTGAAGTAACTGCTGGACGGATTTCAAGATAAAAGAGCACAGCCTAATCCAGGTAAGCTGTGCTGCATGGCTGCTTTTAAATCGTTTTTTGGCTGAGGGGAGGTGACAGAATCCCTTTAAAACGTATCTGTTTGGGGGACAAACCCCACACCGCGCAGGAGCTGTGGACGGGCATGGAACAACAGACCAATGAGTGGTTGGTGCCAGTGAGCCTCAAGCCCGGCCTGGTGGTGTGTGATAATGGGCGAAATCTTGTAGCAGCTCTGGGCCTAGCCAGTTTGACGCACATCCCTTGCCTGGTGCATGTGCTGAATTTGGTGGTGCAGAGGTTCCTTAAAAATTACCCCAATATGTCAGAGCTGCTGCAGAAAGTGTGGGCCATCTGTGCGCGCTTTCGGCATTCTCACCCTGTCAGCGCTGCAGTGTAACTTCTGCCTTCCCGCTCACCGCCTCATATGCAACGTGCCCACCTTGCACATGCTGGCCAGACTGTACGAGCAACAGCAGGCGATAGTGGATTTTCGGATAGCATGGCCAAAATGTGGAAAAGCTTTGTCAGCACACCACAACAACCAGCACCACCAGCTGATATGAAACGTCTTAGCAGGACGCAGCATTTCAGCAACATGGTGGAGCAGTATGTGCGCACAAGCCTACACTTACTGACTGATGGGCCTACCCCCTTCAACTTCTGATTCTCCAAATTGGGCACATGGCCTGAGCTTGCCATTTACGCCTTGGAGGTGCTTGCCTGCCCTGCAGCCAGTGTATTGTCTGAACGTGTGTTTAGCACGGCAGGGGCGTCATCACAGACAAGAGCAGCCGCCTGTCCACAGCCAATGTGGACAAGCTCACGTTTATTAAAATGAACCAGGCATTGATCCCACAGGACTTGTCCGTACCTTGTGCAGAATAGACACGTATACCGGCCTTACCCAGCCATTTGTTATACTTCAACACACTTGCTCAATGTTGTATTTTTGATATTTCCCACTATTTTGGAGTGTGCCCTAATTTAACCCCTTAAGGACTTATGCCATGTTTGCCGAGTCATTAAGGACCCAGGGCACACCGGTACGTCCTAAGTTTAAAATTACATTGAGGCGCGGCGGGGGTTAATCGGTGCAGGATGTCCGCTGAAATCATTCAGCGAGCATCCTGTCACAACGCAGGGGGGGTATGTGACCTTTTACCTTATCCTGCGGGCGGCGGTGCAATCGGATCCCCATGCAGCTGTAGGGTGGACCCGATGGCATGGAAGGCAGTGCAATGCCTTCCTTAGGCATCTGCGCTGCCTTCCGGTGACGAGCCTGTGAGATCCAGCCCTGTACACACTGTATTACTCATACAGCCAATGCATTCCAATACAGAAGTATTGGAATGCATTGTAAAAGGGATTAGACCTCCAAAAGTTGAAGTCCCAAAGTGGGACAAAAAATAAAGTGAAAAAAGTTGAATAAATAAAGTTTTCCCCCCCCAAAAATTAAAAGTTTCAAGTAAAAATAAACCTAAAACGTAATTTTCCCCAAATAAAGTAAAAAAAAATAGGTAAAAAAATAGGGGGGGGGGGAGTAGACATATTAGGTATCGCCGCGTCCATATCGACCGGCTCTATAAACATATCACATGACCTAACCCCTCAGATGAACACCATAAAAAATAAAAACTGTGCTAAATAAACAATTTTTTTGTCACCTTACATCACAAAAAGTACAACAGCAAGCGATCAAAAAGGCGTTTGCCCACCAAAATAGTACCATTCTAACCGTCACCTCATCCTGCAAAAGATGAGCCTCTACCTGAGACAATCGCCCCAAAAAAAAATAAAAAATATGGCTCAGAATATGGAGACACTAAAACATCATTTTTTTTGTTTTAAAAAAGCTGTTATTGTGTAAAACTTACATAAATAAAAGTATACATTTCGACCGGCTCTATAAAAATATCACATGATCTAACCCTTCAGATGAACACCGTAAAAAATTAAAAATAAAAACTGTGCTAAATAAACATTTTTTTGTCACCTTCCATCACAAAAAGTGTAATAGCAAGCAATCAAAAAGTGACACGCACCCCAAAATAGTGCCAATAAAACCGTCATCTCATCCCGCAAATATCATACCCTACCCAAGGTAATCGCCCAAAAACTGAAAAAATTATGGCTCTCAGACTATGGAAACACAAAAACATGATTTTTTTTGCTTCAAAAATGAAATCATTGTGTAGAACTTACATAAATAAAAAAATGGTATACATATTAGTATCGCAGCGTCTGTAATAACTTGCTCTATAAAAATATCACATGACCTAACTCCTCAGATGAATACCTTAAAAAATAAATAAAAAAAGATGTAAAAAAAAAGAATTTTTTTTGTCACCTTACACCACAAAAAGTGTAATAGCAAGCGATCAAAAAGTCACACGCACCCCAAAATAGTGCCAATAAAACCGTCATCTCTTCCCGCAAAAATGATATTCATCTTTGCAAAATTCTAAAGTACAAGTGAAGATGAGAAACTTTTTAATATTTGTGATTGCAAAAAATGCCTCTTTCTCCACTAATCTGCATCTTCTTCTGCTGCCTCCCTCCTGCACTGATGAATCACTCTCAGTTTACTGCTCAACTAAAATCCATGTTTATAGAGTTTGAGACAAGATAGATTTCAGTTTCACTGAAGGATCAGGTTACAGCTGCTGGCCAAGTCTTTGAAGGCAGGAGCAGCAATGATAGAGAGAGAGAGAGAGAGGGCTGTGCCTAAAATGCATGGTCCCCTAGGAAAATCTAGACCCACCCTTGAATGACCTTCAGAAACCACTTCAATCACTCCAACAACCATTACCCTAGACCTAAGACATAAAGTGATCACTCAGAACTTGTTTAAAAAATTACCAGAACCCAGAAAAAATTGCACTTTCCTAGCTAATTTTCACCATGCCATGTCTCAGCATGACATGACCTCCTCCCATGATGTAAAAGACCTGGAGGCCCATACACTATAAATTTTACTAGAAACACAGATCCACAGAAACATTGCTTGTTCCAAAAAGTATTTAACTGCCTCACCCCAGTGCAGGATTTAAATTAACACTGCTCAGTTCTTCTCTATAATGTACTCCAAGATGTTTATGCGAGAGAGAGAGAGAGAGAGAGAGAGAGAGAGAGAGAGAGAATTACATATAGTGGGCATCATAGCAGAGAGTGTCCATCCATTTTGGAAAATGGAGAATTAGAGATGGAGCCTGCTGAAATGCTAAAAATTCAGGATGCATGTTATATAGCGGGCAAATTAGAGCCTGGTTTGTGTGCCCAAGAGAGATGGAAAAGTATAAACTTGTTTTCTAAAACCAACTAAATGGACATTCAGTCCCTGAGCTTCAGAGGTTTATGAACTTCCATAGACAATTTTCAGAAATGACTTCAGAAATAGACTTTCCGTTTAGCTGTGAATATTTAAACTGCATTGTTCCTGCTTTTGTTGAAGATTGTAAATGTATGTTGTCATAGCAACTGCTCATCAAAATTTCATGAATTTGCATTTGTATGTCGCCATCCTATGTAACTCTTGCATTGGTCCTGCTGTTTTTATTCCCTCCTGTATATTATCATCAGCATTCTTACCATTTGTAACAAAGTGGCTGTTTGCACATCCTTTTGATTTCCATTTATTGTGTTTGTTTTTGGACTTTTTGTTCAGTTTCTGTTTTTCTTTCATCTGTCTTTACTTCCCGATAAATAATGTTTGACTAAGATATTAAGAGCCTATCATGGTTAATTGTGATGCGTGAGAGCTATTCAAAAAGTCAAAGTGTCATAGAGGATTATTCTCTGAGCTGTGAGTTACTTGTCAACCAGTAGATACTCGGCAGAGCCTTATCAGTGGATTGACAGCAACTTAACTCTCTGGTTCGGGAAGTATTTCACACTAATCCAGATATTTTGTCATGCTGACTAACTCAAGGACCCTTTGGAACTGAGTGGAAAATGATGACATTATTTTATTTGTCAGCCTGATGAGCTGATAGAAATGAATTCCAAAAAGTCCAATATCTATGGAACACTCATCATTAAGGACTTGTTCTATCTGTGTACGACCTCAAAAATCGAGAGGTAATGTAAGTCATGAGCCAAGAGCACGCTGGAAAGTCGAAGGACACAATGTTTACATGTACTGTATAATACTCTTGGAATATGCTGTAATTTACAGGGAATAGGTGGTTTCTGTTGCCCTATCTAAAAGCAGGATACATGATATAGGGAGAGAAGCGGACCTCTGGGTTATACATATAGGTTTGTATGATCTGGAGAATTTTTGAATAAAAAACACTTGATAAATCCTGACCAAGTTCTAATTAGACTACCTACACAAGACAATTGAAAGCCTTATGTGTACACAGTAATACAGAGAGAGCTGTCAATAATCCTGTGTATTCGGGGTCATCAGGACTCTAACTGTCTTACCTAGGAGTCCTGTCAGGAGTTATTCTTATTTTTACAGAGAAATCACGGTCCCAATCCTATTACCTCTAAATCATAGAGCTCAGCTTCTCTTCCTCTATCGTAACCCGCTCTCAGATAGGACAGCAAAAATCAACTGGCAGGTTCACTTTAAATTCAGATGATAGGCAAATATGTAGACAGTGATACACCTGGACAACTCCTTTTAGGTATCTAAAATATATATACACAAGAGGATTCTAACTGATCAATCTCTCTCAACAGAAAGAGGGGCTTCAACTGTGAGGGGCACCAGAAAGCATAGAGACAGGTGGGCACTTCTTCACCCTGGGGGACAGCCCCTTACAGTTGAAGAACTTTTCAGAATCGATTTGCTCATCCCTAATCTGAAGGGGTAACTGTACAGGTATGTGCATTACTCACCCATCCTGCCTCTGATGCTGTTTGGTTTCTCATTTCCTTGCTGCAGAAGGGTGGGCAGTTACTAGTTACTAAGCTTACAGCAGCAGACCGAGCTCTCAGCAGTATCGGGTTGCCATATGCCATGCAGCCAAAGGTAACATCATGGCGGCTATTTAAACTCTTGGTCTGATGTTAGATGTTGCCTGAGTACAGGTTGCGTTTCTGCATACTGATAATTATTGTTTTTGCTTGATTGTGTCTTCACTACTGTATTTGATTAAGGTGATTCTCCTGGATTATATACTGGACTTCTGCCTGGCACTTGACACTGTTCTGTCTTGACTTTTTCTAGGCAATTCTTCTTTTGACACTCCTGGTTATCTAGATGTCTACCTGTTGCTAGTCGCAGGGTGAAGAACACATAATCCCTTAAACTTTAGGCCAATTTAATTATGGTTTAGAGCATCCACCAGCAACATACCAGAGTGCATAAAATGCATGTATGACAGTGTGGAGGTGGCAGCATCAGGAGGCCACAGAGTGACACAATGACAATGTGGAGATAGCGGAAGCATCAGGAGACCACAGAGTGGCAAGGTGACATAGTGTGGGGGTGGCAGCAGTATCAGGATGCCACAAAGTATCAAGGTGACATAGTGGTGACATAGTGTGGAGGAGGCAGCAGTATGAGGAGAGCACAGAGTGACAGAGTGGGGAGGTGGGTGGCAATAACAGTACCCGCTGACAATGGTGGGTGTAAGAAGGAGCACTTGGCATTAGATATGTTGCATCAGATAGGTGGCAGCATCAGAATAGTAGCTGAGGCAGGTAGCGGGTATAAAAAAAGGCCACCATTTTGGACCAGTAGCAAGGGTCCTACAAGGTGGAGAGCCCTCTGCCGAATGCTGACATTTGGCTGTCACTACGCAAGCAAGTTAGCATGCATCGGGCCATTTGTGCAAGTGACTCGGAGGGACTCCCTGCCTCCATCTCCACTGCATACTGCCATGGTGTATCTGGGTTCTCTGCCTCCTCTTCCTCATCGCCCTGTAGCTCCTGTGGCTGCTCCTGATCCTCCTGTCCTGTCACCTGTGTATAAAAACCACCCATTTTGCTGCACATTGCTTGTGCTCCAATGTCCTCCTCCTCCAGTTCAGCCCAAACAGGGCTCATGTGACCATGAGATCTAGGCGCCATGTCTTCAGTCCGCTGACCAGCCGGATTTACCAGCACCTGTTCCAGGACATGAAGCAGTGGAATGACACCGTTCATTGCGTAGTCTAGCCGAATGACTAATAACATGGCCTTCTCAAAGGGCCTAAGCAAACGGCAGGTGTCAAGCAGGAGCTTCCACTGGCTGACATCATTACACAGAGGAGTACTCCTGTCCACTAGGTTCATCAAGAAATCATTTATGGCGTTTCGCTGTTCGTACAGTCGGTCCAACATATGGCGGTTGGAAATCCAATGGATGGAAACGTCGCATATAAGCCTATGTTAGGGGATGACATTCCACCGCTGCAGCTCAAGGAGGGTGTGATTTGCGGTATACGAGTGGCTGAAGTGCATGCAAAGTTTCCTGCCCATTTTTAGGATGTCTTTCAGATGGGTGGAAGACTTCAGGAACCAGTTTGAACACGTGTGCCATGCAGGGCACATAGCTCAGCCCTCCTTGACGCAGCGCCAACACCATGTTCTTCCCATTGTCGGTCACCGTGGTTCCGATTTTCAGTTGTCGTGGAGAAAGCAAGTATTCGATTTCTTGATGAAGGACATGGAACAGTTCCTACCCTGTACCCAGTTTGTTCCAGGGAAAAGGAGGTGCAGAACAGCGTGACACCGCCGTGCCCTGCACATGTGTTATGCTGGAGGGGCACTGTGAATTGTCCCTGCAGTGGAGACACTATGAAGTGCCTTTTGCGCTGTCGCATTAGAAGAATTTTGGTATCTCTGACTCTTAGTCTAACCAGACTGTCTATTACTCTGTAATTCCTCTAGCGCCGTTCTATGGAAACAGTAGGTTTAAAGAGCACACCAAATGCTTGAAATAACTTCTTTATTAACTTCAACTTATCTTTATATAACACAATGCCGCCGCAGCAGATAGTCCATGTACAAAACACGTGTTGAATAAAATATCATAAAATGGCGATATGCATAAGATGATGGTTTAACTGTTCAATCTTGTCATTCAACATAAAATGGTGGCTATATTTCTCTCTTGAGTATCTGTACTGTCATTTTAAGTTATTTAAGCACTTTATGGTTTCTCTGGTATATCTGAGGTCTAACTAATAGTTCTACTGCAGATCGCAGTTTGCTTTTTCAATTTGTATGGATTTATGACTGTGTGGCTCAGTATGGTGGAACTGTAAGTAAACATACATATAACCAGATTCAGTATACAGTTCTAATCACAATACTAACAATATGAACATTATAGAACTGTTTTTAATACCTATTTTGGCCTCTTGATCCCATAAAACTGGACTCTGACTGGAACTGTGTGTCTGTTCAGCCCCTCTCTCTTGTGAGTAATGATTCCAGCAGCTCCTGCTAGGGGAATTCCCAGACAGACTGTGTGTGAGACTGGCTGTGATTGGTGAAAACTCTTGCTGTGTGAGAAGCTGGCTGTGATTGGTCTAGACTTCTGCCCAGCAACAACAGATTAACACTATGCTGTATGTTTTTTGCTGTGTCACTGTGCTTACCTTACATTACAAAATGAATCGTAAAGGCATATTATCTTTTTCTTCTTCAGTGAACACAAAATATAACATTTATATGACATCGAAAACATGATGTCATAAACATAGGAACTGTATTAAGGCTATTTGCAGGTCTAGCTATCCACACATATAAGCTATACTAGCGACCTAGGACAGGTCTTAGCTGGCCAGCTACACCAACGACATGAGAACGTGGAGGCAGAAGCGGCGTCACCTTGCCAAGTTGCTGGTGTTGCTGTGTAGGAACCACATTCACCCAGTGGGCCATAAAGGACATGTATTGTCCCTGACCGTAATTACAGCTTCACATGTCGGCGCAGGCTCAAGGACTGGCCCACCTTCTGTTCTACATATGTGTGCAGGGCTGGTACTGCCTTTTTGGCAAAGAAAGGCTCGGCACAAGCCATCAGTTCTCTGAAAGGTGCAGAGTCCACCACTTAGAGCACCAGCAACTTGGACAGGAGCATGTAAAGCTTCTGCGCCGTTAGATGCATGCATGAATACTGTTGTCTCTTGGCAATCGATTAGGTGATCGATTGCTGATGGATTGAATGACAAGGAGTAGGAGGGAGAGGAGCAGGAGCATCAGGACCAGCAGATGATGGGAAGGACAGACAGCTCCCTTCGGCTGTGGTGGTGGAGCCTTGACTGCCTGTAATTGGCTGCATGCCACTGGGTGATGCAGCGGTTGGCTGAACCAACACATCGGAGCCACGGTTCTCCAAGGCCACTTTATAGTGACGCTGCATATGTTGACGCAGGGCCGTAGTGCCAGCATTAACACCCTGGCCATGCTTCATCTTCTGTCCACATATTCTACATATGGCCATGTTCACCTTCTCCCGCGTCTTAACAAAAAACTGCCATACCGCAGAGTAGGTGATTTTACCCTAACTGCCTCCATTAACCCGTGCACCGCTAGTTTACAGTCAGATAGAATCCTGCGAAGCAAGTGGTCTACCCCGGGCACGTTTGGCTCCCGACCTCCCACTACTGCCACCTTGCTGACTCCTGGCCATGCTAACGACTTGCTGGCTCAATTGCTGCTTCACAGGCAAGCTGCCACCCTCTTCTCCCGATGATGATGAAGCCCCTTGTTACCCAACTCCCAAGTGCGATCAGCTACATCATCATCATCGAGTACTGTTTGCATGTCACTGATGTCCTCCTTAACCGTCTCTGGGTCAGGAGCCTGACAGCTCGCAACACCAATTTCCACGCCACTCTCCCCATCACTAGTTGCCCGACTAGTAAAGGAAGCAGCAGATGTCTCCTCCACATCTTGGCTTGCCAGTAGCTGCTGACTGTTCTCTAGTAGCTTGTCCTCGCTGTATAGTGGAGATCTGGCTGAGGGAACAGAAAAGGATAGAGGCCGGTTAAGGTCAGGTGATGGCACAGGGCCTGCTCCCGGGACATGCCAACTAAGGGTTGTGTTTGACAAACCCACTGACTCTTGGCTGGGGGTGTCTGTTGCAATGAAGTCAAAGATCGAGTCAACCATTCTAGAACCGCTGGGTTGCTGATCAAGACACGACTGTTAGCTGACACTGGGAGCTTAGGCCTCTCGAAGTGACCCCTGCTCCCATGGCCTCTTACTCTTCTGCGACCTCTGCCTGCGCCAGAAACATTTAGGCCTCTGCCACTCCCCTGTGCAGGGCCTGGCACTTTTCTGTCTGACATACTGCTAGATCAAATAAATAAATAATATAAAGGAAATTAAAACACCCCAAAAAAGTCAGTAATTTTCTCACTTCACTACACAACGGCTAATAAGCCCTTTTTTCACACTAATACACACAATAAAGGGCTTTAGAACATATAACTGCACCGCTGAACGGTAAATATATTTTTATTTTGCCACTATTACACGATAAAAAGGGCTTTAGAACATATAACTGCACCGCTGAATGGCAAATATATTTTTCTTTTTCCACTTATACATGCCATAAAAGGTTTTAGAACATATAACTGCACCTCTGAATGGCAAATATATATATATCTTTTGCCACTAACACATGCCACAAAAGGCTTTAGAACAGATAACTGTACCGCTGATTGGCAAATATATATTTTTTTGCCACTAATACATGCCAAAAAAGGCTTTACAACATTTAACTGCACCGCTAAATGGCAAATATATTTATCTTTTCCCACTTATACATGCCACAAAAAGCTTAAGAACATATAACTGCACCGATGAACGGCAAATATATTTTTCTTTTGCCACTAATACTTGACAAAAAGGGCTGTAATTTTAGCACTTAACCACACAACAACTAATAAGCCCTTTTCCCCCACTAATACAAGCCAAAAATGCCTTAGAACATATAACTGCACCGCACAAGGGCAAATAAGACATATGTTTCCTTGTAATAAACCCTGTTAATGGCTGTATGAAACAGCACAAGAACGATTTGCTGGAATTACAGAGCTGTTTAATGGAAATTTGGGTCCCCGGTCAGTGCAGCAAGGTATAATAGGATTGGTCCTATTACCCAGGCTGTAACCTCCCCTACTGGACCCTGTTCTACATAAATGCTGTGAAATGATTCCTTCCTATCCTTTCCCTACACCTTGAATAATCTTTCCCTGCACTTGTAAATAGATTTTTTAAGCACAATTACGTTTTTTCTAGCACTTTCCATAGCGCCTGCTGAGGTCTCTCCCTGCACCAAGTACACTGTAAAATGGCTTAATTCAATATGGCTGAGGCTATTCATAGGGCTGTGACATCACAGGGCTGACTGACTGCTGCTTGGCTTCCTGCATGGCATTATGAGGGATCCCCAGAGTTTCTTGCTCCATGTCCTCACACATGCAGCAGCCATTTTAGGGAAAAAATTTGATTCGTTACCACGAAGCGTGAGGAAATTCGGATTCGGTGTGAATTGAATTTTTTCAGAAATTCGGATCGAATTCCACTTTGTCAACTCCGATTCGCTCATCTTTAGTCACTATGTATCTTCTCACTACAGAATATGTTTGCTCTATATACAGGAGGAAGAAAGGAAGAAATCTTATTTTCAAAGTATTTTTGAAAATCTAGACAAGAGAATAGAGTGGCATCAGGTCATGGGGTGACTTACGTGTAACTCTTCCTTCATAACATCAAGTTACATTGACATTTTGAAATGCATCAATAATCCTTCTCTGACAAGGTGCCCTCATGTCACTCAAGGGAGCATCTAATATCAGTCATTGTAAATGACAAAGACAGCATTATGTAAATTGGGCCAACTTCTGCTGAGTAAGAGATGGTTGCATACTTGATACAGTTCCTTCAAGTAATAAAATTGTCTGGATATGTTCTTTAGATATTAACATTAATAAGATATTATTCTTCAGAACAGAAGCAGTGGAAGGTAAGCCCCGATCCATAGTGGTCACACTTTGCTTTTCTTAACTAAATGACTAAGTGCTGTTTCACACTGCCGGCAGGAGTTTCGGTAGGCTGTTGGAGCAAAAAACAGCCTGCCTGAGCTATCTGGATCTGGCATTGCCAGATGTTGCCAGGATTCCTGCTGGCCTCTTATTTAAAGGAGATGTCCCATGAAAAATATTCTACAGCTTTTAAACCAGCAACTGGATCTGAAAACTTTTGTAGTTGCATTTAATTAAACATTTTGTATAGCTATTGAGTTATTCAATAAAATGTATTTGTATAGTGCCACTTAAATTCTTATTTCTTTGTCCAGCTTACTGAGATAGCCGCACATGCTCAGTTTCATCTTTCAACTGCCTCCAGTCCTGAGCATGGACACAAAGGTTTTGTTAAGTACTAATTTATGTAATTATTCATGGGATAACCCCTTTAATGGCCCCATAATAGTTTGCATGCGACCTAGAAATGGTCAGCAGATCTATATGTTTCCCATTGGGATATCCTTGAATATTATAATTGAGGACAGGAACTGAGAGGCTCCATTTTATCTAATTTACAGTATGTGCCGTGCACCCGGAGGGGAGGTAGTGTTTCTTCTCCAGCTCTCAATGGGCTGATGCAGTACAGGGAAGGGAGGGATGCACCCGTTCTTCCTCTTGGGGCACACCCTGTGTTTTGGGGGTCTCCTACCTTGTAGTGACTTGGGGTGCCCTTGGTGTTGGTTGGTCTTGGGAGTGCAAGGCAGAGGTCCCCTGAAAGCTGGAAAATAAATGCAACATTGCGGCAATGCATGTGTTGGTGCATGCAATGATGAGACTGTTTTTGGATCAAATAACAGTCCTTTGCTAGCAACAAGGTTGGCGAGATACAAATACACATTGTCACAGTTCTGATAATCTATTGACTGCCGAATCCTAAATGTCTCAGTGTTTACAGCTCTCAAGGCTGCAGATAGGGTTAACAGTCCAAATAATAGCTCGCTGAGTCAATCATCCAATATCCATATTTTCTCTCTCTGTTCCATTCGAAAAGGTACAATATCTTTTTTCTCTCCTGCTCTATCTCTCTCAATCTCTCTTCTCATCAAAATGTGACACTACGAATTCTCAGCTATTGGAAGTAGTTCCTTAGCAGTTGGCCAGTCTGTCTCCAAAGTATGCCAGAGTTCCTATTCTCCCAGTTAAGTGGATGAAGTCCAAAAGCTATATGCCAGTTACCTCCACAGGCTTTTTAACACACACCTCCTCTCAATAGCTAGTAAACTCCCAAATTATACTCACTTGCATCCTCAGAGGCTGGTCTAAGGAACTGTCCCAAACTGGCTGATTAGTTTTCCCAGAGGTGTGTTTTGCTTCCTCTCATCTCACTGTCTTTTCTAACCCCAAATTCTCAGCTCTCTCTATGGGGATGGTGGAACGACACCAACTAACAACCCTATCCAAGGCCTATTAACCTCATTTACAGACTCACACAATTTACCCTTTACGCAGTGGGCTGCCAGCTCACTGCATACATCCTGATTAACATATTCACAAGGATACATGTTAGCTTCTTTATAGTTGCAAAACCTAGACTACCAAAAGTTTTCTGAGATTTATATACTGTGCTTGGTATTGTAGCTTGGCCCCATTCATTCTTTGGGCTGACTGCTCTCTAAAGGGGTTATGCCATGATTGCTATAAATAAAATTAAAATCATGCAACATTTAGTACATGACGACCTCTCTAACAAAGCTAGAACCAGGCCTGTATCTTACATGGGTCCAGAGATGTCGACATTCACTACTTCAATTGCTCTGCTAGATTATCTTTAGCCTGGTGGCACAAGGAGTGTGTCCTTTTTGCCGCAGCTTCCTACAGAACATATGGCTGATGGCAGTTGAAGATTTAAACTGAGCTCATTCGACCAACTTAGCGAGACGGACAAAAAAATAAAGAAAATAACTAATAACAGGTGGCACTATACAGATACATTTTATTGACTAACTCACTGGCTATACATTTGCAGTTGCATGCAATTACAAAAGTATTCAGATCCAGGGGCTGGTTTGATAAATGTAGAATATGTTTTGTGACACAACGCCTTTAAGCAGTATTACATGTCACTATCAATCATCTATGATCAATTAAAAAATACTAAATGCACAATGTAATTTGACGTATGGTATAGAGCTTTAATATATCTGTACATGTAGCACCAGCTGAATGAGGGTCAGAAAATAATTTGCAATGTTCCTGTAAGTGATGTTGACCCCCAGTTGCATTGAAATACTTACTGCTTCTTTGAAAATGTCACCTATAGCAAGCAGTGTCAGTCTTAAATAATGACCTTAGCTCGGGAGTCTGATTAGTACCTTCCTCCTCGACCTGTTTGCCAGTAGACATCTCTCGAGAGGACTGTTGCCTTTTTAAAGTTAGATATCTATAGTATCTGTCATTCCTATAATGTTAACATATCCAGGAATTTTTCAAATCCAGTCTACAAGAAAAGAAAAAAGACAATATAGTGAATTTGCAAGAACCTACAATACCTTATTGGGGGTCATTTGTCGTGCTGTATACATAGTAGTTACCTGAGTAGTATTCTTCTCACTGGTGGTTTGTAATTATTCCATTCTTGTTGCAGTGGAAATCCCAGGAAGGAAATCTCCTTATAAGTGAATCTGTCAAAGAGCTGCTCTGATGGCTGGATATGAAGCCCTCCTCTCTGGTTTCCTTACAGCTCATAAACAATATTCTTTAAAGAGTTGCCCCAAAATTTCTGAACTTTCCATAGGTACCACAGGTACTTCTCAATGGACAAGGTCACATGTGCCGCAGTAGCCATGACTAGCCTCAGTGGAGATGTGTCCTCAAGAGGCTCACATGCTGCTTGGGGATATGTCACCATTGAGGCCAGTCATTGGCTGCAGTGGCACACATAAACTGAAAGTTTTCAGACGAGAACTGGATGACCACTGAAGGGAACCAGAACTGAGCTCCGGGGAGCAGGGAACAGGCTGCCATCTATAGTTAAAAAAAAATCCAAACAGCTGAACAACCCCTTTAAGGATTGACTGAGAAGGAGAAGCAACCGCCTGTAGGTGCAGTGAAAATCAAGGCTCTAGAGGAAAAACTTTAAAGGAAAAGTTTTAATAAAGGCCAACTTAAAAAATATATTTTAGCCCAAAATATGTAGAATTAAATAATAAAATGAAATACCCTTAAGGTGCCAATAGCCTATTAAGACCCATGGGGTACAATGCATATTCTTAATAGAAACAGTATACAGGGATAAGTATTAGTGTACTTAATCATTGCCACATACTATTTATTTTAAAGCATCAACACAATACAGATACCACCTGCTATTATACATAATGACTGCAGCTTTAATGCAAGTAAAAGAAATGGAAACAGCCCATTAGTGTCACATGAAAAAAAATCATAATGATAGGATATGAAATTACACAGGCTAAAGAACAGAACTTTTGTGAATAATTACATTGCATGCTGTCAGTCATCGGTGTCGTTGTGTATAGACACTTCTGTTTCATAAGAAATGTTTCCTGTCTTCTTTTTGCCATGAGTCGGATATTAATGGAAAATTACATAAAAAGCAGCTTACATAGATACTATATTGCAGGCACCATACATTAATAAAATCATGTATTATGTTGTACAGTTCAAAGATTACATATATACAGGATCTCACAAAAGTGAGTACACCCCTGACATTTTTGTAACTATTTCCTTATATCTTTTCATGGGACAACACTGAAGATATGACACTTTGATACAATGTACAGCAGTCAGTGTTCATCTTGTATAACAACTAGTGTTGATCGAGCACCAAAGTGTTCGGGTGCCCGGGTGCTCAAGTAGAACACGCTGCGATGCTCGGGTGCTCTACCGTGCACCCGAGCACAATGGAAGTCAATGGGAGAACCCGAGCATTAAAACAGGCATCCCCTGCTCTGAAGAGGGGAGGGAGTGTGGTTCACATGAAAAGGTCAGAAATTGAATGAAACACCACTGAAATGGTTCAGGAACAGCATTGGGAGGATGTCTGGATGCATCTTGAACTTCCAGGTCGCTAATGGGAACAATGTTGTCCGAGTACGCCAATTGTACAGACTGACAATAATATTCACTAAACTGAAGAAAAAATAGATTTTAGAGGAAAAATTGTTAGGACACATTCTTTCCTCTATATTTACTTGTATATAATATGCAAGTGATGCCAAAAATTACAAGGAAGAGGCACTCGTACAACCTGTATATCACATAAAGGAGGGCCTCATTCACATTGTGGTACAATTGTTTAGGTAGTGGGACTCCTACACTCATAAACCCTATGCACTAAGTGAAAGGGCTGCCAAAAACTACAAGGAACCGGCACTCCAATACACCATTTATTACACATCATACACACCCTTGAAAAATTATGATTGCTGGCCTGCTGGTGACCCTCAAAAACATTAGGAGCAAGGGAATGCTGGTTACCATCTAAAACATTAGGGGCGGGGGCCTGCTGCTGATCTGACCATCTAAAACATTAGGGGTAGGGTCTGCTGCTGGGAGACCATCTAAAATATTAGGGGTGAGGGCCTTCTGCTGAGCTGACCACTGAAAAAATTATGGTTGAGGGTCTGCTGGTGAGCTGACTCTTTAAAACATTAGGTGCAAGGGCCTGCTGCCGATCTGACCATGGAAAAAATTATGGGCGAGGGCCTGATGCTGAGCTGACCATCAAAACAATTATGGTTGAGGGCCTGCTGCTAAGCTGACCATCGAAAAAAATATGGTTCAGGGTCTGCTGGTGAGCTGACTTTCTAAAACATTAGGGGCGAGAGCCTGCTGCTGATCTGACCATGGAAAAAAATTATGGTTGAGGGCCTGTTGCTGAGCTGACCATCGATAAAATTATGGTTGAGGGTCTGCTGGTGAGCTGACTCTCTAAAACGTTAGGGGAAAGTGCCTGCTTCTGATCTGACAATGGAAAAAATTATAGTTGAGGGACTGCTGCTGAGCTGACCATCGAAAAAATTATGGTTGAGTGCCTGCTGCTGAGCTGATCATCAAAAAAATTATGGTTGAGGGCCTGCTTGTTCATTTTGATAAGAGTCAACCTGTCAGCATTTTCAGTTGCGCTTATCAGTTATTATGCCCCCAGCAGCACTAAATACCCGCTCTGACAAAATGCTGGCGGCAGGGCAGGCCAGCACCTCCAAGGCGTAGAGCGCCAGTTTGTGCCACGTGTCCAGCTTGGACACCCAATAGTTGTAAGGCACAGAGGGATCATTGAGGACGCTGATACGATCTGCTACATACTCCTTCACCATCTTCCAAAACTTTTCTCTCCTTTTGACACTAGGCCGCGCATCAGGGTGAGGTTGCTGGAGGGGTGTCATGAAAATGTCCCAGGCCTTGGAGAATGTTGCCTTGCCTATGTTGGAACTGCTGTGTGTTCCCTCATCTCCCCTACTCAGTTGCCCAAGGAACTACATACTCTGCTGCCAATGTTGTCAGCTGGAAATTTTTGGAGTAATTTTTCCACAAGGACCTTATGGTATTACACTATTTTGCTTGTCCTCTCCACCACAGGAATGAGGGATGATAAGTTCTCTTTGTAGCAGGTGTCGAGAAGGGTGAACAACCATTGAACGGTGTTGGCCAAAATGCGTATTACGCGAGGGTCATGGGAAAGGCAGCATAACATAAAGTCAGCCATGTGTGCCAGTCCCAACAGACAAGACTTTCCTGTCCTCATCAGGAGGAAGACTCTCAATCTCCTCATACTCTTCCTCCTCTTCGACCCATCCACACTAAACAGATGGAAAAAACCTGCTATGGGTACTACCCCCTGTAAATTGGGGTAAGTTTTGAACTAAGTTGAACACGTGGGCTAGTAATGGTATGTGTGTGAGCTTGCCGAGCTCCAAAGTCGCCACCAAGTTACGGCCATTATCAGACACAACCATGTCTGGTTGTAGGTTTAGTGGCAAGAGCCACAGCTCAGTCTGGTGCTTTATATACTGCTACAGCTCTGCGGCTTTGTGCTGTTTGTCACCTAAACATATTGCTGCTTCCCCACTGCAGTGCTATACTGCTTCCAGCTACTGACTGATGGTTACTGGTGCTGCAAGATGAGAATTCAGAGGTGGAAGAGGAGGAGGACTGTGGAGGAGAGGCAGACGTGGGGGTTGCAGCCACTAATGTAGGTTGTGGTGGAAATCCTGATTGAAGTAGGGCCCGCAATAGTTGTCTTCAGTAGCACTTGTGCCATCCCAGGGTACGACTCGCTCTCGGCTTCCACAACGTTCACCCAGTGTGCCAACAGGGAAATGTACCGTCCCTGGCCACAAGCACTTGTTCATGTGTCAGTCGTTCAGTGGACCTTCCCAATAACTGCGTTACACATGGAAACACTGGAACCATGCATAAATCTGGATTGCATTACTACTACCTTTACTATATTAAAATTTGAAGCATTTTAAACACATTTTTGACCAAAATTGTGCCGAGGCCCACTTGCCTCTCTTAAGTCTACAAAGTTCAGTGCAATCCAGCTATAGAATACTCTGATTAAACACCATAAACAGATGTTCAAGAGTGAAAAATCCATTGGTTTGCAAATAGAGAAAGGCTTTAAAAAAAAAAGCAGGATCCATCCCATTAAACCTGGCATACTGCCTGGTAAGATTGGTCATCGTGATTAACCTCTAAGGACTAGGCCAATTTTTATTTTTGCACTTTCGCTTTTTTCCTACCATAACGTATAGCCGTATGAGGGCTTATTTTTTTGTGGGACAAGTTGTATTTTTTTTAATGGCATCATTTAATTTACCATAAATTGCGTTGAAAAATTAGTATAATTATTTGTGGGGGGAAATGAAAAAAAATGCAATTTTTTTTTATTTTGTGTTTACGCCAATCACTGTGCTCTAAATTTCAGTGACAGCCTTATTCTGCAAGTCAGTACGATAATGGTGATACTAAATTTATATCATTTATATTGTTCTATTGTTTTACTACTGTAAGAAGGTACAATGAATCATCGTGGATCATAGGTACAGTGTCACCGAGGTTCCTGGCCTTGGTGGAGTAAGAGTCAGTTTTTATATGCCAGCAGCAGTTGCTGTTTGACACCTTGGACGGTTCTTACTGGGAGTAGTCAAAGTGCTGGGTGGGTGACTACTCCCCACGTTCCAGGCCGGGTTTTTCCAGGCAACAAAAACCAGCCAGCACTGCCAGGTGGAGAGGATTACCTCTGTCTGACAGTGGAGCTCAGGAGCTCTGTGTGCTGGGATCTGAGAGTGGAGACCCGTGTGTCAGGGGAACAGGCTGTCTCAAGCCTATGTTTGAACTTTCTGAGGTAGAACTGCCACCAAGGTGACTTTTGTTATGTTCACTTGCCATTGGGTGTGAAGTAACACCAACACTACAAAAGTGACATTTTGTTTTTGGCATCATGTATGAATAAACACAGAAGTTTGAATTATGAACTTGTATTTTGCCTCTGTACTGCTCCCGCCTATCCTAACTGCCAGAGCGAATCGCCACAAATGGTGGAGGATACGTGCATGAGCAGTGAGGCTGGCGTGAATGACAAAATATTAGGTTTGAATTTTTGGGCGAGGTTGTATGTCATACATTAAACCAGCGGTATTACAACCCGTGTCCCACGACAAAATGGAGGCTGTTGTGAAGGCCCTCATGGAGTCTAATCTGCAGCAGAGAGAGACCACCCTGCAACAACGGGAAGTTAACAGTGCAGCAGCAAGAGACCAACCAGTTGCTGCTACAACATGTGATGGCTTTGCAGACAGCAGGAGCAACCTCGAGCGTCCATGATGCCCGGAAGGCAGTCCGTGCTCCGATTCCTAAGATGACATACGCAGACGACATCGAAACCTACCTGGTGATGTATGAGAAAGTGGCCACAAGGGAGAAGCTACTCCGAGACCAGTGGGCTGAGGTTGTCCTCCGTTCCTGGCAACCAATTCCCAACGGGTGTATTTCGACTTGCCGACTACCAAAAAGTGAAGGGTGAGATTTTGGCAAGACTGGGGGTGAATGTGTTCGTCCGGGCCCAGCGGGTACCTCAGTGGTGGTTTAAGCCAGCTGAGCACGCAAGACCCCACTATTATGACTTACTCCACCTTTTGCAAAAGTGGCTACAGTCTGAGGTGCTGAGTTTCATGGCTATGCTGGATAGACTATTGGCTGATATGTTCTGGAAGGCTTTGCCATCCCCTCTCAAGCAATGGATCAACCAGGACTCTCCAGGTAATGCCCTTGAGATGGTCGACCTGGTAGAACGCTATGAGGCTACCCGGAATCTACAGAGCGGTTCTTTTGGGAGGGGGGCAGTCAAATCCTGTAAATCTCCACACCAGACCCGGCGACTTGTGTCAACCAAACCTGCCTTGGATGTACCCCCTATGGACACAGCTCCGATAGTCTGCTGGCAGTCGGGAGTCTGGCCATGTACGAGCTGACTGTCCACATCAGGTGGAACCCATAGGACACGAACTATGGCTTCCGTCAGTTGTTATATGCCAGGAAGCTGTGTGCAGCGGGTACCCCAGAAACTCTAAATTACTTGTGCCAGGTGGAAGTGGGAGACACTCCAGCGGAGGCTCTGCTGGACTCAGGGAGTCTGGTGTCCATAGTAAGGGCTCCCCTGATAAGATCCGCTGAGTATACTGGCCGGAACATCGGGGTCATGTGCATTTATGGGGACTTAAAAGACTATCCCACTGCCCTGGTGTCTTTAACCACGGGGGTAAGCAGGCTGGACTCATGAAGTGGCAGTTGCTACAAACTTACACTACAAACTTATAATAGGGAGAGACTTCCCTGGTTTCCCGGGAGTCGCCTGCTACGAAAGTGACTGATACCCATGAGACAGGGGTAAGTAGAATGGCCATTATCCGGGGGAGCGGTCAGAACCCTGGGAACCGAAGGGTCAGCGGTAGGGGTGACTGCCACTTCGGTGGAAGAGGGGGAGGCAACCCTAGTGAGTGTAATGGTGGGAGATGTGGGGGCCTGAGATGGCAGACCTCAATGTCTCCAGGGATCATTTTGGTACTGCACAACACATGGGACCCCATCCTATCCGGAGCCTGGAAAAATGTATTAATAGTAGATGGTAAACCACAACAACTGAGTCAGAGTCGGTGTTTCCCCACTTTGTGGTTCAGCAGGATATGTTGTATTGAGTAAACCAGCTGCGGGGTGAACCCATTGAACAGTTGGTGGTGCCCCAGGTTTATCGCAAACTCGTGTTAGAGTTAGCCCAGCAACATGTTCTCGGGGGTCATCTGGGAATGCAGAAAACACAGGACCGGATTCTACAACAGTTTTACTGCCCAGTGCGTTTAGGGAGGTGGACGAATTCTGTAAGTCTTGCCCGACCTGCCAGGCAACTAGCCCCCAGAACCCTTTCCGTAGTCCCTTGGTACCTCTCCTGATCTTCAAGGTACTGTTTTTAGCTTATCACTTTGACCTCATAGGCCCAGTACCGAAGTTCACTAGAGGACACCAACACATGTAGGTCGTCCTAGACTACGCCACTCGGTACCCGGAGGTGGTGCCACTGTGACATACATAGGCTAAATTGATAGCTAAGGAACTAATGGAAATGTTCTCCCGAGTGGGGCTACCTAAAGAGGTTCTGACTTATCAGGGGACCCCTTTTATGTCCAAGGTGATAAGGGAACTCTGTAAGTTGCTGCACATAAAACAGCTATGGACGTCCGTTAACCATCCGCAAACAGACGGTCAGGTAGAAAGTTTTAACCAAACATTACAAAAAATGTTGAAAAGGGTGGTGGCTAAAGATGGGAAGGACTGGGACCTTCTTCTGTCCTATCTCATGTTCACATTGCAAGAGGTATCCCAGGCCTCTACTGGGTTCTCGCCCTTCGAACTGCTATATGGCAGACACCCTCGCAGTCTCTTGGATGCAGCCAAAGAGGCATGGAATAACAGCCCACTCCGTATAAAAGTGTTATTGAGTACGTTACCCAGATGCAAGAACGGATAGAGACAGTGTTGCCTCTTGTTAGGGGGCATATGGAGGCAGCTCAGCGAGCCCAGAGTCGGGTCTATAATTGGAAAGCTCAGGTCCGGATCTTTAACCCGGGTGATCGGGTTTTGGTTCTGGTATCGACCATGGACAGTTAGTTTCTTGCTAGGTGGCAGGGGCCCTACGAGGTACTCGAGAAAGTTGGAGATGTGAACTACAAGGTACACCAGCCAGGGCGGCGAAAGTTGACAGCCTCTCCTCTAAACAGGCTCAGGAGGCCAGAGAGTCCATTAGACGGAACACGGATGTGTTCTCGGACCTCGCTGGACGCACTTCCACAAACCTGCATGACATTGTCATGAGCCTCAGGCCAAAGTCCGGTTAAAACCATACCGGGTGCCCGAGGCTCAGTGACAAGCTATCTCAGAGGAAGTGCAGTGAATGGTGCAACTAGATGTCATTGAGGAGTCTAAACGTGAGTGGGCCAGTCCTATAGTCTTAATACCCAAGCCAGACGGGACATTACGGCTCCCTAACGATTTTCGTAAACTGAACGAGATTTCCAAATTCCATGTGCATCCCATGCCCCGGGTGGATGAGCTTATCGAGAGGTTAGGAGTAGGAAAAGCCCGGTATTTTTCTGTTTTGGACCTCACAAAATGGTACTGGCAGGTGCCCTTAATGGAGGCTGCCAAAGAGAAAACTGCCTTCATCAAACCTGAAGAGCTGTATCAGTACAAGGTGCTACCCTTTGGTCTGCATGGTGCCCCCGCCACTTTTCAAAGACTTATGGACATTGTGCTGCATCCACATCGTCGGTACACTTCAGCTTACCTGGACAATAATGACATCCAGAGTACCGACTGGGAAAGTCACCTACCCAAAGTGCAGGCTGTAGTGGACTCCCTTTGGAAGGCGGGACTAACCGCTAACCCCAAAAAAAGTGCGATAGGGTTAGAGGAGACTAAGTACCTGGGGTATGTCATCAAACCCCAAGTGAACAAAATAGAGGCAATACGAAATTGGCCCTGACCTGTCACCACTAGGCAAGTAAAGTCATTTCTGTGAATGGTTGGCTATTACACTTTGCTACAGTGGCCGCGCCATTGACAGGGCTCTTGAAGAGATACAAGTCAATGATTATTCGCTGGGATGATCGGGCGGAGCAGGCTTTCTCCGCTTTATAGTCGGCCCTGTACGGGTCCCTGGTTTTGGTGACGCCCGACTTCAAAAGGGATTTTATAGTACAGACGGATGTCTCAGGAAGTCAACGGGGAGGAGCATCCCATTGTCTTCCTCAGCCGTAAGCTCACCCCAGACCCAGTATAGTGGAGAGAGTGCCTGGCTATCAAGTGGGCACTCGAGTCTCTCCACTATTTGTTGGGGAGAACATTCCGCCTGCTGACTGACCACTCCCCTCTCAAGTGGATGAGCCAGGCCGAAGAAAGAAATGCCCGAGTCACTAGGTGGTTCCTGTCCTTACAAAACTTTTCATTCTCCGTAGAACATAGAGCAGGCTGGTTGCAGGGAAACGCGGATGCCCTGTCTCAAGTATACTGTATGGCATGTGTTCACCCTCTCAGGGTTGAACAAAAGGGGCAGGTATGTAAGAAGGTACAAGAAATCATCGTGGATGATAGGTACGTGTCACAGAGGTTCCTGGCCTTAGTGGAGTAAGAGCCGGTTTTTATGTGTCAGCAGCAGATCTTGTTTGACACCTTGGTACTTAGCATGGCTGTAATAGCTGATCCAGGACTAGTGCTGATCGCAAATTTTTGGAACGAAAATTTTCCGATTGCCGATTTTCA
The DNA here is from genome assembly GCF_014858855.1 of Bufo gargarizans. NCBI lineage: Eukaryota > Metazoa > Chordata > Amphibia > Anura > Bufonidae > Bufo > Bufo gargarizans. Next base: position 23,639,758 of record NC_058087.1, on the reverse strand, counting down.
AGAAAATAATGACTGGAGATCACGAATTGAGAATATATGACGAATATTCGCCCAAATATTCGCAAAATATAGCAAATTCGAATATTGCCCCTGCCGCTCATCACTGCCCGAGACGGCTCTTACTGGGAGTAGTCAAAGCGCTGGGTGAGTGACTACTCCCCTCGTTCCAGGCCGGGTTTTGCCAGGCATAAAACCAGCACTGCAGGTGGAGAGGATTGCCTCCGTCTGATAGTGGATCTCAGGAGGTCTGTGTGCTGGGATCTGAGGCCTGTGCTGGGCTGGAGAGTGGGGACCCATGTGTCAGGGGAACAGGCTGTCTAAAGCCTATGTTTGAACTTTCTGGGGCAGAACTTCGACCAAGGTGACTCTTGTTATGTTAACTTGCCATTGGGTGTGAAGTAACACCAACACTGCAAAAGTGATGTTTTGTTTTGGGCATCATGTGTGAATAACACTGAAGTTTAAATTACAAACTTGAATTTTGCCTCTGTACTGCACCCGCTTATCCTAACTAGCAGAGCGAATCCCCACACTACTTAAAAGAAAAAGAAAAAATTCAAAAAATTTCCTTGCCATTTCCATATTGGGACAGCAATCATTTTATTTTATTTTTTTCCATCTAAAGAGCTGTATGAGGGCTCATTTTGTGCAAGGCAAGCTGTAATTTTTATAGGTATCATACAATATATATATATATATATATATATATATATATATATATATGACTACATATGACTTTTTGGTCCTTTTTACCCATGACCCAAAACAGCAAATTGTCTATTTTTATATATTTTTTTCTGTTACAGAATTCACTTCATACAATACATATTGTTATATTTTAATAGTTTGAAGATTTGGGACATCCCAATACCATTTTATTTGTTATTCAAATAGTTTATTTATTTGTATACATCCATTGGGAAAGGGGGTGATCTGTAGTTTTAATATTTGTTTTTATTTTATTTTTAAATAAACTTTTTTATTGTTATTTTTAGTTCTCTTAGGGTACTTGAACATGCAATCTTCTGATTGCTTGTCCCATACACTGCAATACAATATTTTTGTGGTCTATTGGATTTTCATTGGCTGCCTGTTAGGTTATGCCTGAGTCATGGCTTTTTATGCAGGTTGCTATTAGTGAGCCTTCACAAGGCCCAGGATGTCATTGCAACAGATTGGAGCCCTGCAATTCTGCCATGGGGGTTCAGATTGGAAGGCAGGGGGAGCCCCCTTCCTCTGTCTGACCCCACAGATGTCGAGGCAGTCAATATTGACCTCAGCATCTGAGGGATTGCTTAAATGACCAAGATCGCAGTTATCTCCGAACCTGGTTACTGACGGCAAGTGCTTGCGGTATTACAAAGCCAGCACCCGCCACATATAGAGCGAGCTCCATACATACTCTTAACCCTCATTATGTACGGGTACATCAAATAGTTTTTAGGGGTTAAAATGATACTCGTCTTGTGAAAATCAGTTGCAGTGTTCCTGGGAGACCATGCCCTGTCCACTTTTTAAAAAGCGGCGTGAGCAATGTAAAAACTCAGAGTCACAAAGTTTTTGATGATGCTTGCACAAACCTGTGCCACTTTTTGGTACCACTTTTCAGGCACAAAGGCCATGATATATTCCCTCTTGAAATGTCATAAAATTTTGAAAATTGCACTTAAGGATCCCTTTATAAATCCTGGAGGATTAAGTGATCAGCTGAAAGTTGCTACCAAGAACTTCTGTTAAGGGTACCTGCACACAGTGCAGATTTGTATGCAGAAAATATGCCTTTAATGTGGACCAAAACGCACAAAAAATGCATATAAATCCACACTATTTATTGCAGTTTTGGTGTGTTTTTTTGTGTGGCTTTTTTTATTGCAGATATTTGTGCGCATTTTCTATTTATGATGACAACCCCATTAAAATGGATGGGGAAAACCACTCTATAGAAGGTGCGAAATTGTACAAACAATTGACATAACGCAATTCTAGGAAGAGGCATTCCATTTTGCTCCGTCCTAATACATGTCTATGGGGCCAAATAAACGTCTGTTTCCATAATACATGATGGAAAAGATAGTCCTGTCGACAGTAGGAAGAAGATACTGTCTATCTAACCGTTTCTATAACTGCCTGATATATTATTTTTGTAAATGGTTATTAGAAGAACAGTCATGGATAAAAGGCACATTTCCAAAAAGTATTAAAACTCAGGAAAAGCTTAAACTTGCAGATTTAGTGCCATTTCTAGTATTACGGATGGTTTCTTTCTTTTCTTTTTCCGGCACTAAATTATATTCCAGAGACTTATCAAATAAATTGTGTCCTCAACTAAGGCAATGTGCAGTTCTTCCTCCTCAGCAAATTGTGCTCTTGGAAATTTCACAAATATCAGTTGATAATGTTGTCTGTTGCAGATATTATGCTGGAGACTAAGGCCCTGTCCTACTCTAGTTTTGATAGGACCAGCGCTGCAGGAGGAGGCATGTCATTCATAATGAGGTGCAGGTCTCATCATTAGAGATGAGCGAATTTCGCAAAAATTCGATTTGAACAGTTTGCCAAATTTCCCCAAAAGATTCGATCTGAATTTATTTGCGGCAAATTATGTTAAAAAAACTGCTATTTCCTGGCTGCAAAGAGCCTTTATAGTGGTGTAGAAAACTGTGCCTTACAGTAAGACGCATAGGGAGTCTGCTCTGGTAGTGAAATAATACTGTGAGTCAGTATGACATGCAGATGACAGGCGTCGCTCTTAGAATCACTGCACACGGGGCCAAAACTGACCAATTAACTCAAGTGTGAACTAAATCTTATAGGTAAATGTTCGCGTCAAGAATAAGCGCACTCCTTTTACACCGTCATCAAAATTTAGCATAGCCATTAAATTACTCAATAAAATGTATCTGTATAGCACCACCTGCAGTTTCTTTGTTTTTTCTTTCTTTGACCTGCTCAATGAGAAGGCCGCACATGCTCAGTTTTATCCTTCAACTGCCTCACCATCTAGTCTATCCCTCTCACCCCCTGGTCTATTCACCTCACCTCCTGGTCTTTGCACATCACCCTTTGGTCTATCCACCTCACCTTCTGGTCTATTCACCTCACCCTCTAGTATATCCATCTCACCCCTGGTCTATTCATCTCACCTCCTGGTCTATCCACATCACCCCCTGGTTGTCATGCCTTGACCTGTAAATGTGCGGAGATCTGCCAGGCTGGCTGCACATGTCTGATTCTTCTTTGTTTTGGTTTGGGTTCGAGTTGGATCTTCCTTCCCTCAGGTGTACTGGGTTGATTCTTAGCGAGGCTATTTATTCCTCCTTCTCCCAGTGGTCTGTGCAGGTTATAGTTCATTCCTGTGGGCTTTGGATGTGTTGTGGATCATCTGCTAGATAAGTCCTCTCTGTTTCTTCCCTTGGTGTATTTTATCTAGCCCTTTAGGGAGACGCTTGCTTCCTCCTGTTTGAAGAAGCAGGTTGCCTCTTCCCCTTTCCCTACTGCTCAGGGTTTTCCCAGGGTATATAGACTAAAGCACGAGGGCATGTGCATATCCACCATAAGGGTATGCACATGTGCACAGCAGTATAGGGAAAGCCTTAGGGATCGCTAGGAGGTGACCCTTTTCTCCCTAGCTTTTGGGCCTAGTCTATTGTTCTGTTTGTTTTCTCTGTGTTTGGTTATTTCCCTGCTTACCTACCTTCCGTGACACTGGTAGATACACCTGATGCCCTGGTCTATCCATCTGATGCCCTGGTCTATCCACGTATAAACCTCATGCCCTGGTCTATCTGCCTCAACTTCTGGTCTATCCACCTCATCCTCCCGTCTATTCACCACACCCTCTGTTCTGTCCACCTCACTCTCTGGTCTATCCATCTCACCCCCTGGTCTATTCACCTGATGTCCTGGTCTATCCACCTCACTATCTGGTGTATAAACCTCAAGCCCTGGTGTATGTACCTCAACCTCTGGTCTATCCACCTCACCCTCTGGTCTATCCACTTCATATTCTGGTCCATATGCCTCACTCTCTGTTCTATTCACCTCACGCTCTGATCTATACACCTCACCCTGTGGTCTATCTACGTCACCCTCTAGTCTATGCAAGTGCTGCCAAACCGTGACCATCCATGACTTTGAACCTGAGTATCTTCCTACAAACATACCTTCCTGTGGTGTTATGGCTGAAGACCAAAGGATCCGTCAGAAGTCACACCTCAATCTAGCCACCAGCTAGCAAATTATGTCTTACAAAATACACATCTTTTTGTATGTGACCAGAATAATTTCTGGTTAAAATGCTGCTGCCAAAGGAGGAATTGTGATATTTCTTTGTTTTAGAAAAAACTGAGCCAAATTTTTTTTTTTACTGTTGGTATTTTCCTGTCATATTAAATCATGATATTACAGTATACCCTTTTAGTATTAGTGCATACAGAATAGGCCCTGGAATCCAATATGTGTAGCTTTAAAGGGTGCAGAGGCAGCAGATGCGCTAGGACACTAGTCCCTGAGGGGAAAGACCTCTTTGCCACATAAGAAGACATCAGTTAATGTCACATGGAGGGCCTTATTGCAGATTTTTGGGGTCCTGGACCTTAGGTTTGAGTAAAGGAGGTAATTGTTGGTTAGAGAATGCATGGCAAATTTCTCAGCTTTCTGATGTTAGACACACGGCTTGTTTCCTCTGAATCATCATTTTAACTTTCTGAAGTTGAATGCTGTCACCTCTCACCCCAACCAATGCATCTAACAGGCAGAAGGACACATCAGTTCACTCCTCAAGCGCTCTATAAACTTCTGGAGTCTGAGCATTAGTTTACTGTATGGCTGAATTTTGGGTATCCATAGCAACGCTCAGGCAGCTGATCTCCTATGTTCATCTTCTCAAGAGAGAATTCCCATGTAAGAAGAGTCTCTGATTCCCTTTACGCAGCATTCTCTGTTTCACCTGGTAGGAAAACACATCTACCCTGGAGATGAGGCAGCAAACAATTTGAGATGAATAATTACCTTGGCAAGTCTATAGTCAGAACAGCCCCTGAGCTGTGAAAAAATTGCAAGGCAAAGTCATTTTTCCTGGTTAAAGTCGTAAAGGGAAATTAAAACTTTAGTGCCACCGTGAGGACAATGTAGATAATGATGTGTTTTTTTTTACCCTGAATGTACAGTATGCAGATGGTTACATTGGGGAAGATCTACTAGTCTTGTTGTCAGACATTACACCGACTATCGGTTGCCTTACCTTGCACTATCATTTTGGAGCACAAATCGTATCTTACACCATGCTCTTCTAGATCAGCCATCCCCCATGTCAAAAAAAGAAAACTGAAACAGATGAGCTGTGTGCATTTGCTTCATAAATAGGTCTGGAACCAGCTGTGAAATAACGCAACAGAAATGCACCAAATTTTGGTGCATTTTAGGAAAAGATCTAGGCACAATCACATTAGTTAATTTGCACCAATGTTCTAGCACCAGAGGGAACCGGAAACTTCTGGAAAATTCCTTTGGGGCTGGTCTATGTCAACATGGTAGCATCATGCAGTTTCCACACAATTGCCAAATACACTTTCCTGCTGTGAATAACCCTCTTAACTCATCCCATACATGCTTTTTTTTGACATTTGGTGACTGCACAACCTGGGAACTGGACTTATCTCATCGACCCATTAGGGGAACCAGCATGTTCTGGAAGCCGTCATTTCACAGCTGCAACCATTACAGGGGGTTTCCAAGATTTAAAAAAAATTGGCAGGGAGTAGGGGGAGTATTAAAAAGAAATGTTTTTACCTTTTTAAATTGTACACATGCTTTTGTGCTGGTAATGCGTCGTTCACGTGACCTCTGCAGCCCATTACTGGCCTCAGCAATCAGATATGCATGAACAGCTTAGAGCAGTGATGGCAAACCTTTTAGAGACCGAGGGCCCAAACTCCAACACAAAACCCACATACAGTATTTATTGCAAAGTGCCAATACGGCAATTTAACTTGAATACTACAGTCCAATATAGTATATTTTATTTAGCTATAATATCCTGCCTACATTCAGTGCGCTGCCTGTGCCGTTCATAGTGCGCCCTGCGCTGATGAATGGCAGGAAAAGTCTATGGCATATTGGTACACCATAGACTTTTTCCAGGGCATGAGTCCCCACAGAGAGGACTCTGAGTGCCGCTTCTGGCACCTGTGCCATAGGTTCGCCACCACTGGCTTAGGGGGTATTGCAGTAGCAGGGATCAGGAGAGGTCATCCGACTCCCGCCGTTCACGCTGATCAGCCATTTGAAAAGGTAGCGGTGCTAATGCTACTGCTGCTTCCTTTTCAAACTTGTGCGTAATTTGGAAGAGGAAGCAGCGCTTGAATAAGCATCTTCAAGCAGTTGATTAGCGGCACTGTCAGGAGTCCTGAGGATAGGCCATCAATATTAAACCACCAAACAACCCCTTTAAAGATTTAGGCATATCTCAGGAGCAGATGGTGGCGCAACGGGTTGTTATGCCGCTATCTGTGACTTCTTCCCTCTCACATAAGGTCTAAAATTGCAGGCGTGCCGTGGATGGGGAAACGGATGGGCCGGGAGGCCCATCTTATTAATCATTTTCTACGACTGTTTTATGCATATAAAATAGTCTAAATGTAAGATAGCAAGGAAGCTTTCTTACATTTAGAACTGGCGCTGGATGCGCCAAACATATGGAGAGGCCGGCGCCTCCTCATAACTCCAGATATGGGGCTTTATTAAGACCGGCGTCTAAAAGTCAGATCCTACAGTCTACTCTTTTTTTGTCTCTAATGAAGGTCAAAACCCCAAAATATCACGCATGGAAAAATACCATAGACTCCTATGAATGAACTAAACACCACACAAAATGATCCACAAGAAAACTTTATTGTTAAACATACATCAAGACAATAAATAGAATAATAAAAGCATGTATTAAGGAAGTGCAAGAACATGAGGAAAAAATTTCCTACAACCACGGAACTAGGTACAATTAAATAATACAGCTACCCAGCCTATGTGGACATAATATTGTAAATAATCGGTACCATCAGGCATCCATCATCGACTTATAACTGAGAACAACTGCAATAACTCCTACGAGTCGCAGAGTCCCACAAATACAACTGAGAGCTGAGTAAACATATAAAGTACATACCTGGGAAAACGGCCCAATGTCCGTTTCGCTATCTCGCTTTGTCCAGTGCCCTATTATTCTATTTATTGTCTTGATGTATGTTTATCAATAAAGTTTTCTTGTGGATCATTTCGTGTGGTGTTTAGTTCATTCATAGGAGTCTATCTTTTTCTGTCTGTCCCCCAGTTACTGATTATATACCAAATGCATGTTAGGGAACATATAGAAGGTATTATGACTGTAGGATCTGACTACATAGAATTTGTTTTCTGTCTGTTACCATAGAGATGCATAAGTCTATGTAGAAGTTGTAGACACAAAGCAATAGGAACATAATAATGAAGACTCTTGTTTGTTTTTTATCATTTTAAGTTCATCTAAGGAATAAAAACATTTGGTTGTAAAAGCCTTTGAGAGGTGCAACAGAGGGCTTATAATATCCATTTTACAGTTTCATACAACAAGCTGTTATATGACCATGTGCATGATTCCTAACTCTGATGTTACCCAACTGCTCTTTTGAGTTCAGTTGTACAGGTATATTTCAGCAGTGAGTTGTCTTTGTAGAATCATACATATACCGTGGTCACATGACACAGAGATGGGTGGGTATTTTGTCGCTCCTATCCCCACTTGTACGCCAATGAGCACAGAAGAAGACTACCAACTTTTCAAGTTGAGATGTGAATATACTGTGCATTCAATCATGAGTAATATATGCTCAACCATAAAGATTTATCTATACATCTACATTGAGGTATCCTTCTTGGAAACCTCTCAAGCCTCGGACCTCACTCTCGGCATTACTTTATCATAGCTTATACAAATTGTCACAATCAAGTCTTGTTGAAAAATGCTTTCATTAATATTGCAGGGAAAATATATTACACTCCATTCATCAGGATGACGCTTCTCATCAGCCCTGTGATGTGATACGGTATTGTCGCAGTTACTCACATCCTTATTAAAACATTTATCAGCAAGGCCACCATGACCTAGTTTTGAGTTGTATATAGGTGAACCTTTAATAATGTACGAGCAGTGCTCTGGGGATATAGAGAGTCCATAGATGTCATGAATAGTGTTGAGCGCGAAAATTCGAATTACGAATATTTATTGAGAATTTGCAACTATTTCTAATACAGTGCTATATATTAGTTTTTCGAATATTCGTCTTTTTTTTTACTCGAAAAATCGGCAATGTAATGATCGCATAATATGCAAATATTATGCAATCAATACAGGCGTGGGTCCAAAAGGAATATATAGCACTATATTCGATATACTGTAGTGCTATATATTCGTTTTTTAGAATATACGTAATTTTTTTCCATCTGAAGTTATGATTCCCCCTTGCTTAAGTTGCTTGTTAAGCAATTTAAGCAGGGAGGAATCATGACTTCAGATGGAAAAAAAATTACGAACATTCTACAAAACTAATATATAGAACTGTATTTGTTTTTTAGAATATTCGTCAATGACAAATATTCTAAAAAACGAATATATAGCACTATATTCGATATAGTGCTATATATATAGCAACTTAAGCAGGGAGGAATCATAACTTCAGATGGAAAAAAATGACGAATATTCTAAAAAATGAATATATAGCACTATATCGAATATTGTGCTATATATTCCTTTTTGACCCACGCCTGTATTGATCGCGTATTAGGCGATCATTACATTGCCGATTTTCAGAGTAAAAAAATGTAAAATATAACGAATATTCGAATTTGCGAATATTAGCCGAATATTCTACAAAATATTTGCGAAATATTGCGAATTCAAATATGACCCCTGCCGCTCATCACTAGTCATGATTTGCTCTTTGGGTTCATGTAAGGACTCATTTGTTCATTTGGTTTCATGGTTCTTTGGTCGGTAGGTGGACCTAACTGGTGAAGTCTGTGCTGAATTGAAGCCTTGCATAGCTTTGACTCCTGCATAGTGGCCCCATGTTGTAGGCAGGTTCAAATTGACAGAAGACAGAGCAACACATGGAGCAGGGGTGTGTAGCTATAGGAGAAGCGACTTCTTTAGGGCCCGAACTTAGAAAAGGCCCATCCAGAAGGAGGACTGAAAGATATTTTTGACAGTGTCCCCTCAACAGTATTATAAAACATTATAATTATATGATACAATGGTGAATGAGGAAGGAAAGGAAAATCAGCGGCACTACGCTGTGAATCACCTCGTGTCCCGTACGTCTGTCAGAGATCCACAGACCTGCGGCGGCCTCCAATGACCGGAGTGGCGGTGCTCAACGTGGTAAAGAGGAACGAAATCGAGGAGGTAGAAAAGACGCGGCACTCACCAAAGGTCTTGCGATTTCTATGGCTTTATTGCAGGTAAGGTAGCATACTGCACAGGCTGGGGAGCTTACCTTACCTGCAATAAAGCCATAGAAATCGCAAGACCTTTGGTGAGTGCCGCGTCTTTTCTACCTCCTCGATTATAATTATATGACATTATATACAGAGACACTATAGAAAACGAACGGAGCTGCTTCAGGGCCTCGTCTGACAGCGATCTTGACTAGCCACAGAAGTGTAGGTTACTGGGGAGGAGGGGGTTGTCAAAAAGCTGCTGGGGAGGGGGCACCATTCTAAATTGTGCTGTGGGGCCCAGTCATTTTTAGTTACACCACTGACATGTAGGCAGGGTCTGCAATACTATAGTGCAGGACAAAATACAGCTCCAGTAGAACCAAAAGACAGTGATACCATTGAGTTCAGGAGGGCACCTGGGGCTGTTTGCTAGGTGCAAAAGTATTGTACCTGATGTTCCCAGCATTAATTAATACCGAAAGCATCAGATAATTATGTACCCGGCCGGCTTAGTGAGGAGGAATCTGGAGGTCACCTGGCCATCAGCCCACTAAGAAATTTCCCTGTGGGGTCTATGACCAGTCTGCCCCAGACAGTATGCAAAAAAAAATTACACTGCTGCCACTGCTACAACACGGACTGATTGTGCTGTTGGCATGTACTGGTACCGCTAACCAATTGCAGTCAGTTTTCATAGTGGGGTGCACCAATAGTGCACCCCACTTCTGTTGCACCCTCTTCTCCACTGCCACCCTGCCACACCATTATCTATAGACAACATCAGCTTTCTGAGATAGCATTTAGGAACTACCTGTCACCATTCTGTCACCCCTCTAACCCCTCCAGCCCTATTTTACTATGCATTCTGTATTCAGAATGCTATTATTTTCCCTTATAACCATATTTTAAGGGGAAATAATACAATTTACACAACCTTGAACCCAAACCTGAACTTCTGTGAAGAAGTTCGGGTCTGGGTACCACAGTCAGTTTTTTTATCACGCGTGCGCAAAACACATTGCACACGCGCGTGCACCCCACTATTGTCTTTACTGGTTAACCTCATGTCATCATGTGAATTTATTCCAGGTCCAAACACTGTGCATTCCAATTTTTTTTTATTTTTTTATTTTTTTTATATTTTATTGGAGTTTCCAACATTAAACAAAGGGTCAATGCGTCTCAGAGTAAAAGCATTCAGACATGAAAGCATGTGTTAGGGTAATCCCATGGTCAAAAAGCAGATTAAATAGAGTGCATGTCTACAACTCCGTATATGGAACTCTAAGTCCTATCCCAACCTTAGAGGCAAACCAAGAGAAGGGTAGATAAAATAGCGTTAGGCTGTAAAGGAGTTACTACCACTGATTAGGAGTCAATGGGAGGTGGTTGAGAGTCCAACATGCTTTGGGGGGTTCTGAATTTTGACCAGGGGAGACATTTTTTGAAAAAGACCCCATGAGAGCGCATTTCCCAAGATGAAAGTTCTTCAAACCTATGAAGTTGGTCCATTTTTTTGGATCCACTGTTCCATGGTTGGAACTTGGGGTTGTAGCCAATACTTAGGGAGCAGGAGGCGGGCGGCCATTAGCATTTGAGTAAAGACAAAAGGCGGTTTTACCTTAGGCTCATCTAAAAAGAGGGATAAAAGGGCCAGCTGTGGGGACGGTGGTATAGAGGTGTCACAAATCTTATTAGCAATAGAGAAAATCTCATTCCACCACTAATGGATGATGGGGCAAGTCCACCAAATGTGAAAATTTCTAATGTAACTGTTATGTTCAAGTGTAATCTCCTGGTTCACAAGTAGGTGGAAGCATATCCAGGTAGGAGCACCATGACACATACAAAACAGTAAGGGACATTGTAGGCCACACGCTTCGGCCATTCCTACACCTGGGTACCACCACCAACATCATTTCTTAAAGGGACTTTGTCCCGTTGTTGCTTCACTGCAACTGGCGTCACAAATATTTCTTAAAGGTCCCTTTGCCACTGTCAGACGTTGCAAATGTTCATGTCAAAAGGATGTACCTCGACATGCGAACAGTGTCCAATTACCACTGATAGTATCAGACTACGTAGGGATGCATCCTTTTGACAAATGAGATGGTAACATACAGCTTACAGTTAGGTCAGGGCTACATGGAGACATTTTGTGGAATACAAGGATTTACTGAACCAGTCATGTCAGAAGAGGTGACAGTATCTCTATAATTCCAGTGACTTACAAGTCTCCTCTGATTGCAGTTATTTTTTTTATTTTTTTCTTTATCCAGCTTGGACCATCATGATGACTTCTCCTGAGTTTTCTGATGGGCCATCTTTGGCCCTACGTTTCTGCAGCCATTTCCAGTTTCTATAGCACAAATAAATTCAGATCCTAAAGCCCAGAATGAATACAGAACCAACAATAGATGCAACCCCTAAACAAATGCAGACACTAGACCCCCTAAACTACATGTATTACCACCCGCAGACCCCCTAAAAAAAGACAACAGAACAGCCCCCCTATAAACACAGACCCTCAAACCAGGCCTGTTAACTACAGACAAGGCATTCCTGGCTAGTCTCTAGCTGAATACATAGTGGTGCTAGCTCTTGAAATCTTTTCCTGGTTTCAAAACATGTAAGTTGGTGGAGAAGCACACCCACCTGAAGATCTCTGCTCCGTGTGGAATCTAAGCAGTGATGTAGCATCTTTACAGGAGGACATGTTGGTTCCATATTACATTAATGTTAACAGACTTTAGCGGTGAGAAAATGCCACTGGATGGTGCTATAGCACCCCAAATGACCGTGTTCGGCTCAATGGAGAAAGGAGGGCAGTGGAAAGTGGTAGACCTTTTGTGTGATGCAAATAGTAGGAGGGACTAGTGATGAGCAGCATAGGCAATATTCACTTTCGCTATATTTCGCACATTTTTGACCTAATATTTGCCATAAATTAGCAAATTCTAGAATTCGTGATTTCCAGTCAATATTTTCTTGATTGCAAAAATCGGCAATGTAATATGCGCGTATTGCTCACGCAATACAGGCGTGCCTGACTTTTGCTCACACAGCACAGAAAAACAGACTGCAAATTACTTTTTTTTTTCAAAGATGAAAGATAAAGACACTAATCCCTATCACAGCACAGTAATTCCTATCACACTACCTAACACCCTGCACTGGAACCTACAGCTACACTATATCACTATCTAACCTACACTGACTATCTCCCCCTAACTATCTGTAATTTATATATTTGAGCTAACTAACTATCTAATGTAATTGTCACGGCGGGGAGAGAGTAAAACCCCCCCACTGTACAATGTAAAGGGATAAAGGGGAAGCAGCTAGGCCAGGACGCCTGAAATCAGGGAGCAGGTCACCTCTTATAGCATCCCTAATCCTCACCCTAACTCCTCAACGTATGAGTGGACCTGGATGGTAGGGCGGCTCATACCAGGATACCTATGGCCCTGAGTCGCCCTGATAATCCCTCACATAGGAGCAGGGGAGAGACGACCTGTTCTTCTCAGACATGGATGAACAGAAAAAAAACAAAAAAACATTTTTTCACCTTTTTATTTCCTATGTATTTTGCTCTGAACCATTATGCGGACCTTTATTATTTTTATGCTATATTCCATATACCATCCTAAGCACACTTGCAATTTATGGACTTCTGTTTATGGTACACTCTATATACCATTCTAAGCACACCTGCACTTTACAGACTTCTGTCTATATTTTATACACCACTTCAAGCATTTGCACTTTATGTTCATAAATATATTGTTTGTTTACGTATCATGGTGACCATACATGTATGTTTATACAACATCACGGTGATTATTATTCTTTGTACTATTGTATGTTATGAAATTCGCATCCACTTTGTATTTTGCATTTATATCTGCTTTGGCACATGTACCCTCGTCCCATATACGCATTATGTAAAAACTAGATTTTTTTGGCCCAATTGTGGATTCAAGGGAGGTGTGTATAACTCATGTTACATTTTTGCGGAGACAATTATACGATATGATGTATATGGTTGTACAATATGATGTTGGTGTCTTTCTCCCCTACTGTGGTACCCGCGCGTGTTGCCTGGCGCCTCTCCCGGCGCCTCTCACCTGTGTGTCCTTACGCCACTTTCGTCCGATTGACTGGAGCACCGCGCCATCACACATCCACAGCTGAGGACAAGTATGTACAATTAACTTTCTATTGGTTGAGAGAGCCTGTAAATATACGATTCACAGTAATGGCGTTACCCCCAGACAAAGGCACGCCGAAACGCGCGTTGGGGTAGCGTCATCCTGGGTGACATAGCACACGGTCTTTCTCAGGTGAGTCTCCGTCCTCCTTTTACCTATACGGCACTTGATTCAGGTTATATTTTATACCTGGCCTTACTCTGGTTTGTTTTCCATTCTCCATGATGCACTCGCAATACAAACCCTGCTTTAGTGTCGTGTAGGTTCATTTTTTCGACTGCTGACTCACCTGTGTATCAAGGTTATCATACTGTTCCCTGGTCTTTGGTTGGTCATTTTTTACAATTGACACATGTGCTATTCCAGGGTGGCGCTCTTTTTCTGCTCCTATTCACTTGCTTAATGGCATATTATTTACCCTTTTCTTTATTTATACAGTACAGACCAAAAGTTTGGACACACCTTCTCATTCAAAGAGTTTTCTTTATTTTCATGACTATGAAAATTGTAGATTCACACTGAAGGCATCAAAACTATGAATTAACACATGTGGAATTATATACATAACAAAAAAGTGTGAAACAACTGAAAATATGTCATATTCTAGGTTCTTCAAAGTAGCCACTTTTTGCTTTGATTACTGCTTTGCACACTCTTGGCATTCTCTTGATGAGCTTCAAGAGGTAGTCACCTGAAATGGTCTTCCAACAGTCTTGAAGGAATTCCCAGAGATGCTTAGCACTTGTTGGCCCTTTTGCCTTCACTGTGCGGTCCAGCTCACCCCAAACCATCTCGATTGGGTTCAGGTCCGGTGACTGTGGAGGCCAGGTCATCTGGCGCAGCACCCCATCACTCTCCTTCATGGTCAAATAGCCCTTACCCAGCCTGGAGGTGTGTTTTGGGTCATTGTCCTGTTGAAAAATAAATGATGGTCCAACTAAACGCAAACCGGACGGAATAGCATGCCGCTGCAAGATGCTGTGGTAGCCATGCTGGTTCAGTATGCCTTCAATTTTGAATAAATCCCCAACAGTGTCACCAGCAAAGCACCCCCACACCATAACACCTCCTCCTCCATGCTTCACGGTGGGAACCAGGCATGTAGAGTCCATCTGTTCACCTTTTCTGCGTCGCACAAAGACACGGTGGTTGGAACCAAAGATCTCAAATTTGGAGTCATCAGACCAAAGCACAGATTTCCACTGGTCTAATGTCCATTCCTTGTGTTCTTTAGCCCAAACAAGTCTCTTCTGCTTGTTGCCTGTCCTTAGCAGTGGTTTCCTAGCAGATATTCTACCATGAAGGTCTGATTCACACAGTCTCCTCTTAACAGTTGTTCTAGAGATGTGTCTGCTGCTAGAACTCTGTGTGGCATTGACCTGATTTCTGAGGCTGGTGACTCGGATGAACTTATCCTCCGCAGCAGAGGTGACTCTTGGTCTTCCTTTCCTGGGGCGGTCCGCATGTGAGCCAGTTTCTTTGTAGCGCTTGATGGTTTTTGTGACACTTTCAAACTTTTCCCAAATTTTCGGACTGAATGACCTTCATTTCTTAAAGTAATGATGGCCACTCATTTTTCTTTACTTAGCTGCTTTTTTCTTGCCATAATACAAATTCTAACAGTCTATTCAGTAGGACTATCAGCTGTGTATCCACCTGACTTCTCCACAACGCAACTGATGGTCCCAACCCCATTTATAAGGCAAGAAATCCCACTTATTAAACCTGACAGGGCACACCTGTGAAGTGAAAACCATTTCAGGTGACTACCTCTTGAAGCTCATCAAGAGAATGCCAAGAGTGTGCAAAGCAGTAATCAAAGCAAAAGGTGGCTACTTTGAAGAACCTAGAATATGACATATTTTCAGTTGTTTCACACTTTTTTGTGATGTACTTATGTACCTTTGTATATAATTCCACATATGTTAATTCATAGTTTTGATGCCTTTAGTGTGAATCTACAATTTTCATAGTCATGAAAATAAAGAAAATTCTTTGAATGAGAAGGTGTGTCCAAACTTTTGGTCTGCACTGTATATCTTTTAATCATGTTACAATAAAATATATTTTTACTTTTTTACTTTTGGTACCATGAGCTCCGCTCTCTTGTTTTTTCGCTATGGATGAACAGGAGTCTGAAATGGCCTAGCAGCAGGGAAAAGGGAAGCCCATACACAGCTAGAAGATCGGCAGGTAGGAACAACAAGACTACTCACTTACCTGCTG
This sequence comes from Bufo gargarizans, assembly GCF_014858855.1. Classification (NCBI taxonomy): domain Eukaryota; kingdom Metazoa; phylum Chordata; class Amphibia; order Anura; family Bufonidae; genus Bufo; species Bufo gargarizans. The sequence goes on along the minus strand of NC_058087.1, from coordinate 23,623,850 downwards.
AAGCCTCCACAACTGGAACCTGTGCATAAGTACAAGAGCCCGAACACACAGCAGGTCACAGTACAAACTACCACACGGAATCCAGCATACCAACTCTGCCAGAGCCCCCATGCACACACAGTGCATGGCAGCCCCAAGCAGTGCTGCATACAGGCTTATGGTTCACCCCTCCGGGAAACCAGCCCCCTCGTGGAGGTAACACACAAAGGGAAACGTCTTACACACATGCAGGGACTAACACCAACAACATCCCTGACATGCAACAACAAACAAGACGTACAACATACCTCCAACTCAAATCCACACCATATACCACAGACCAGGAGGGGAAGGAAGACAAGGAGGAAACACACAGAAACTGGGAAGACCTTGATGACCACAAGGGTGGCCCTCACTGGACAGATGGTAAAGCCAGGAGCAATAAACCACCAGCTCACACAAGGCCTGGGGAACACTGAGCTACAGGCTTCCAGCTGAAGCTAAATAGCCCAAAGTGATCACACCCAATCAGGGGAAGGCTACAACTTAAAGGGAAAGTGCATACACCAGCCACCACGTTGCCACCGGCAACAGCATGCGTGGCAAACATGTCACGGCGCACACAGCCAAAGCCGAGACACTGCTACCCCATGCCATAACAGCAACACATTGCCACCGACAACCGCAAGCATGGCACCAGTGTCACGGCGCACACAACAAAGGCCAGTGACAGTAATTAAATAAGGATCCAGATGACTCAGCAAAGTACAGAGCACAGCAATGTACACTGCTCTCTCTCTCAGAACTGCAAAAAACAGCAGAAAATGGCTGCTGGGAGTTTCCTATATATTAAGGGGTAGGCAACTTTCCTATTGGTTGCTAGGGATGTTGCTTAGCTCAGACAAAAATATTGCAGCCTTCTCATTGGTCCACAAGCAAGAAGCAGTAAGGGTACTGATGGGAAAAAAAATCTAGAATATTCATGATTACGAATATATAGCACTATATTCTAAATCTTCACGAATTCTCGAAGGGCCAATATTCGCGATAATAATTCACGATTTAGAATATATGCGATCAACACTAGGAGTGACCTGATGTACGCGCCAGCCCAGTGACATCTTGCTAACACAGATATCTGCCGTGCTCTCACCTACCTCCCGCTGAGGTTGAGCAGTGACTAAAGGGCTACTATGCGGCGGTAAAATGTACATTCTTTCTGTGGCTACAGATGTATCCATTCTTATTTGGTCTCTGCATAACATTGGAGCATTAAATACAATCTTTCCAAAGCTTTGCAATGGCTTTTATTGTCTTTCATGAAGAGATAGAGAACTACACTACACATGAGATTTGATTAAGAGTGGATGCATCTGTAAGACCCGTACAAGTCACACAGGAAAGTCAAGAACCACACATGCCTCTGTCCAGAAGTGCACCAAATACAGGCTGCAGAACAGACCCATAATGAGAGGACCATAGACCAGATCCAGAGTGAGCTCCTGGCTGGGCAGTGGAATACCAGCTGCGATGGCCCAAAACAAGATGACTACAGCTGTGAGCCTCTGCAGCAACCAAATTGCCAGTTGAAAGCTAGGTCCCCATAAGAAACAGCGGGGAAAAAACTAGGAGCCAACATCCTGTCTTCAGTTTCTGAGAGAAGTCATTCCTGGGGCAAATGTTGTAGCTGCAAGTGAGTGTGGAACATCCTGGGGTCTAACATTACCCCTGTAATATGGTGGTCTAACATGGGATTACGGTGTATATACCAACTAAAAATAGTTATGGACTGTGATTCTGGACTATTATCTGCAGTCACACATGTGTAGTACTGCAAATAAGGAGTCCGGGTCACCATTCTTTATTTTCCTACTGTCCCCCACTCCCCCATTGTTAACACTCAAAGCTGCACTGCCATACACAGTCTGGACTGCTGTGCTAACATAATAGAGAGGACTCCTGTGTGCATGCACAGCAGTCCTGACAATGTATTTCAGCGCAGCTCTAAACGCTGGCAGCAGGGGAACAAGGGGCAGTGGAAAAATAAAAAGTAGCAAATCTGGACTCCTTATCTGCAGTGCTACTGGTGTATTACAGTAGATAAAATGTCAAAGCCATGGTGACAGATTCCCTTTAAAGCGGTTGTGTCACAAAAAGTTATTTGACATTTCTCAAACCAGCACCTGTATCTGAATACTTTTGTACTTGCATGTGACTAAAAATTTAGTTTACCCAGTGAGTTATTCAATAAAATGTAACTGTATAGCGCTTCCTGCTGCTTGTTCTTTTCCTTACTTTTTGTCCGTCTCACTGAGTTGGTTGAGCATGCTCAGTTTATATCTTCACCTGCCACCAGCCATATGTTATGTTAGAAGCTTTGACAATTACAGGGAGAGAGCTGCAGCAGAAAGGACATGGCCCCTGAGTTGCCAGCATGATATAAATCTAGCATATCAATTGGAGCAAAGAATGTGAAGATCTCTGGACCCAAAGGGCTTTGTTCTAGTCTTGTTAGAAAGGTATTGTGATGTACTATCGGATTAGAGATGAGTAAAGTTCTCAAAAATTTGATTCGGATGCTGTGACGAATTTTACAAACAAATTTGCTTTGTGACTTTGTGTGCCGTCATTGAACCCCTCAGATGCTGTGTTCATTGTTGATCTTAATCTATTAAAAAATAAATAAATAAAAATACTCACCTTATCTTTTTTGATAGTGAAGAGGCGATCTTGATTGAAGATCCCGTGTGAAATCTCGCACGTGCATAATGACATCATCCTGCTGGCCGGCGTGGTGATACGTCATTGCACACAAGATTTTGCATGGAACCTTCAATCAAGATGGCTGCGGTGGATTTTTTTACCACCATTTTAGGGAAAATTAATTATTTATCACAAATCACAAGGAAATTCGGCTTTGTGGCAAATCAAATTTTCCCTGAAATTTAAATCGAAGTCCACTTTGTGAACTTGTCTTATGTCTGTCGGTGGTATCGTTGCAGAGAAAAACGAACATAGCTTCGGCATATCCACCGCCGATTCTATATGTAAGACAGCTTCCTTGCTATCTTACAATTAGACCAGGGCTCTCGAATGCTAAGATCAGGGGAGCTATTTGTTTCCTGCAGTAGCTTTAGGAAGGATCCAAGGCTACCACAGCCTGTGGCAGAGATCCATAGTAACATAGTTGTAATTCATTGCAGTCTTTGGGAGACGTGATCAGACAATTGCATGTTCAAACCCCCCTAGGGAAACTTAGAAAAGTGCACAACAGTGTATAAATAAATATAAAAAAAAATTAAATTACCCCCTTTCCCCATAATAAAAAAAAAATAAAGAAGAGATGAGCGAAGTATTCCTAAATTAGATTCGGCAGCCTAGCCGAATTTTACAAAAAATGTTCTTTGTGACAAATTACTTCCCCTACATACATGATCACAACATCTGATAGTAATAACACAGTGTAAAATAAAAAAATAAATCATACTTACCTTATCCATTTGCTTGCGGCGAGCCAGCAGTCGCCATCTTGATTGAAGATCTAGCGTAAAATCTTGTGCAGCCCGTGATGACTAGTGTTGAGCAAGCATTGAGCAAGTGTTCGGCTGAATACTGGGTATGCTCAAGCACAATGAAAATCAATGGGAGATCGAAGCATTAAACCAGGCCCCCCTGCTCTGAAAAAGAGAGGGTATCTGGTTTACAGAAAAAGGTTAGAAATTGATAGAAACGCCACCAAAATGGTTTGAAAACAGCATGGGAAGGATGTCTGGATGCATCTTGGACTTCCATTACCTTTGACATACAATAGACAACCACACAAAGGCTGTATGCCAAAAGCCTGGGTATGTGCAAACCAACAATCTATCCATTACACAGATACAGTCAGCATACTTTACAATGGCAGCCTTGTGCACTATGAGACATTCAAAACCAGCTCTCATCTGACTGAGAGCCAGTAAGCCTCAAAGTTGCTTTATAACTGTTGGATGGCTTGGGTGGACCTGCGCACCTAGATCATTATCATTAGGGTGACAAATTGTTTTCTGATTGTCCTAACATAATATTCAATACACTTTCTATACAGTTTTATCATGTAAACTCTATGCATAATCGTAGGGCATATGCAAATTAGCTAAATCTGCTTGTTTTTAAGCTGAAACATCATTTGCATGGAAAATTCATGATAAAAATTTGCGATTAGAATATTTGCGATCAACACTTCTCATGAACAGCTCTATTTATTGGATTCATAGTCTTTTGAAAAGACTATGAATTCAATAGATGGCACTGTTCATGACTCATGAACAGCGCCATCTATTGGTTTCATAGTCTTTTTTTATACATTTTATTAGGTTTTGATATAATTTGCACATTTACATTCAAAGGTACATATTGGATCAAATTACAAGTCATATTCCTTTTTTACAGATATGTGCAGTGAAAACAAAGATAAAACACATATAAACAGTGCAATTATACTTTCCCTAAACATATCCCTTCCCCCCTAACCCACCCCCCTTCTATACAGGTGATGTGGTTTAAAGTTTTCTTTTTATTATAGGTATTCCTGGAGGTGTACAGTGTCTCATTTCGGAGTTCATAGTGGATTTATTGTCGTGTAGTCTCATGGTGGTGCGTCTTTATTGATTATTGATGATGCTTTATACTGTTTTTGGCTTCATAGTCTTATGACAAGACTATGAATCCAATAGATGGCGCTGTTCATGAATAATGTAGATCGCAAATATTGCAATCGCTAATTTTTATCGAGCATTTTCCATGCAAATGGATTTTTAGCTGAAAAACAAGGCAGATTCTGCTCATTTGCATTCTGCTCTTTCCCATGTACCCATGTTTATGAAAATGAGTTTACATGACAAAACTCTATAGAAAGGTTATTGAATATTATGTTAGGACAATCAGAAAACTTTTCGTCACCCTAGTAATATTGATCTAGGTGCGCAGGTCCACCCGAGCCATCCAACAGATATGAAGCAACTTTGAGGCTTACTGGCTTTCAGTAAGATAAGAGCTGGTTTGGAATGTCTCAGATGGGATGAAACATTTTGGACTGATAGAACTTGATAAGAAAGTATGCAATAAAGTCCAATGATGATGGGATGTTTGTGAATGATAGATCATAAATATTCCTATCTGAGGAGGAAAAAAGCTGGTTTTGAATGTCTCAGTGCACAAGGCTGCCATTGTAAGGTGTACTGGCTGTATCTGTCTCATGGATAGATTGTTGGCTTGCACATACCTGGCTTTTGGCATATAGCCCTTGTGTGGTTGTCTATTGTATGTTATAGGTAATAGGAGTCCAAGATGCATCCAGACATCCTCCTCATGCTGTTTCCAAATCATTTTGGTGGTGTTTCTATCAATTTCTAATATATTTCTGTAAACCAGACACCCTCTCCTCTTCAGAGCAGGGTGCCTGGTTTAATGCTAGGGTCTCTCATTGACTTCCATTGTGCTTGGTAGAGCACCCGAGCATCCCGATGTGTTTGGCCCAAGCACTTTGGTGCTTGATTAACACTAGTGATGACGCCATACTTCTTCAAACAAGATGGCGGCGGCCGGCCCGTCACGAGCAAATGGATGAGGTAAGGGTACTTTTCACACTTGCGTCAAAGTTTACCGGTATTGAGTTCTGTCCTAGTTTTATCCTAATGCATTTTGGATGGAAAGCAATCCATTCAGGATGCATCAGGATGTCTTCAGTTCAGTCCTTTTACGGTATTTGGACGGAGAAAAAAAACGCAGCATGCTGTATTTTTTCTTTTCGGCCAAATATCCTGAACACTTGCCGGAATGCCGGATCCGGCATTTTTTTTCTATTGGAATGCATTAAAATTGCCACATTGACGAATCCGGACTTCCAGTATGCACATGCGCAGACCTTTAAAAATGTAAAAAATAATGAAATACCGGATCCGTTTTTCCGGATGACACTGGAGTATTGCAATGCATTTGTGAGATGGATTCGCATCCGGATCCGTCTACAAATGGTTTCCGTTTGCATACAGATTGCCGGATCCGACAGGCAGTTCTGGCGACGGAATAGCCTGCCAGAATCCAGCAATGCAAGTGTGGAAGTATACCCTAAGTATGTTTTTTATTTTTTTTATTTTATTATTTCAGGTATAATCGATTCACTACAACAAAGCACGAGGAAATTCTATTCGCTCAACACTATTCATGAGTATTGTCGTGTCCCAAAATGCCCAAACTATTGCAAAATAAATATATTCATCCCATAGGGCAAACATTGCAACAGAAAAAAAAAATAAATGGATGATTTTTATTTTTTACAACGCTTCACCTCCCAAAAAGAATTAAATAAAAAGTGAACCTAAGTCCTACACAGAATAAAGCAGAATACTTGTAGTTTTGTAGGTGACCAGCCTGCTGTGTCTATCCAGAGTGCTGCATACATTACTATTGGATTTTACTTATTACTAACTAAATTCTAGTCCTATAATGAATACAAATAATAAGGATAGTCATTTTAACTATATACACCATTCAAAGAATAAAAGCTATGCTATTAGAGTAATTATGTTGTACATTTTACAGGCAGTTACAAGAAGTAAAGCCTGCCTTAAATATTTATTATTCTTAGAAGAATCTAGGTCAATATTTCTATTCTAATGTAAAGATATTTTGTGAATGAATAATTAACAACCAACAGAAATACTTTTCAATAAATATGAGAATTAGAATGTGAGGTGTAATGTGGAGCTGGAGTGCCATCAAGTGGTTGTTTGTAGACATTGCAGAGTTCCATACAAATTCTTAAAGGCTCTATTAATATAATGAAAGGAAATAATCACTGTAAAAGTTCACGTTTTGGCAGCTTTCTAATATATTTCGTTTTTGCATTCTCATTATTTTCAAAGGAAGTGTTTGCTGTCAATGATTAACACTGCAAACCCCTCTGTAAACTTAGAATCTGATAGTTTGCAACAAAATATCATCCTGGGGTCCACATTGCGTAGTCCACATAGAGCTGGAGCTCATATAGCATTGTCTTAACTGGATACAATTGTATCCATTCTTAATGATTATGGTAAAAGGATGATGGCACGAAAGGAGGAAGAAGTTGTCAGGTAATGAAGCAGACAATATGTTGATTGTATGGCTATACAATCCATTTTTATAATAAACGGCCCAACACTGAACCTTGGGGTAAACCACTTATAACCTTGGACCATTCTAAATAGGAATCATTGACCACAACTCTCTGGACACGGTCCTTCAGCCAGTTTTCAATCCAGTTACAAACTATACTTTCCAAGCCTATAGACCTTACTTTACTTATTAAGCGTCTATGAGGGACAGTATCAAAAGCCTTTGCAAAGTCCAGAAACACTATATCCACAGCCGCCCCCCTGTCCAGGCTACTACTGACCTCCTCATAAAAACAAATCAGGTTAGTCTGACAACTTCTGTCCTTGGTAAGCCCATCCTGGTTATCACTTATAATGATATTTATAGTCTCATACTCCTGTATATCGTCCCTTAAGTGTCCTTCAAACATTTTTCCCACAACAGAAGTTAAACTAACTGGTCTATAATTGCCTGTGAAGGACCTAGATCCTTTTTCGAATATGGGCACCTTGTTTGCCTTGCACCAATCACTTGGTACTGTACCTAGAGAATCTTTAAAAATTATAACATATAGCATATGGTGGTATATATATATATATATATATATATATAGTGCCTAAATAGTGGTGTTTAACCTATTAACCTATTTATCAACATCTGCCGTAATAGTACAGCGGATGTTGGGTCTTTAAAGATGGCACCCGCCATAGCTTCTGGGTCCCTGCTGTTTCACATAGCAGACACTCTGGGCTATTGGTGGTAATGGCAATCACGGACATTTAAACACTCAGATGCTATGGTCAAATGTAGGTACAGTATGGCATCTGAGATGCCGAAAACCCAGGAACGCCTCCCCTGGCTTAGATTGGGGAAGGCATTCCATAGAAATAATAAGCCAGAGCCAGTACTAGGCTTTTAGGCTTATAACTGGTATATTCCCATTCAAGCCTGCAGGTGGCAGCACTGTAGTGGAAAATGCAGATCTTTGTATATTGTAATGGATAAAATTCCATTACTTTATACACATTGCAATCTAATGATTGCATCTTGGGGGCATAAAAGAAGTAAATATAGATATAAATAAAAAAAATCTAAAAATTTAACCCCCCCCCCAAAAAAAATATATATCATAGGCATTTCTGCATCCAAAAACGCCTGTACTATTAAAATATAAAAAAATAATTTATTCCATGCAGTGAATGACGTAACAGAAAAAATCTATGTGGCCGATTTGCCATTTTTTCATAACTTCACCTCCTTCAAAAAATGTAATAAAAAGATATAACAAGTCATACACACCCCAAAATGTAAACAATAAAATCTACTGATTGACCCACCAAAAAATTATGCCTCACTCAGCTCCAGTAGACATAACTATAACAAAGTTATGGGGTTCAGAATATGGCTATGAAAAGAGAAATTTTTTTTTTTCAATATTTAAACTTAAGGAAAACTATACATATATGATATTGCCATAATTATACTGACGTGGATAATGAAGAGCATAGGTCTGTTTTACTGCATGGTGAATATTGTTGAGCGAGAATATTCGAATAGCAAATTTTTTTATCGAATATCGGCACTTCGTTAATTCGGGAATATTTCGAATATAGCACTATAAATTCGCTATTTCAAATAATTATTTTTTTTATTTTTTTATTGTTATATATTTTTTTTCCACTTCCCAAAAGTAGTTCTTACCTGTCCTGAGGAATTCCTGGCTTCCTGGCTGCTCCAGTCAGGCTCCAGTTAGTGCCCGTTACCATGGGAACGCCTCTATACTAGAATGTACCGTCGGATGTGAGAATTAAGTTGAAATCGCAATTCGATTAATATAACTTGAATTAATCAAATTGCGATTTCAACTTAGTACTGCTATATTCCATATTCGTTAACTTCGTTAATTCTAGCAAGCTGACCCATTAGAAACACAGCTCTAAGTTGAAATCGCAATTCGATTAATTCAAGTTATAGTAATCGAATTGCGCTTTCAACTTAGAGCTGGTTTACTATGGTTGGCTTGGTAGAATTAGCGAAGATGACGCTTGACGAATATGATGAATGTATTCGTCATATTCCTCAAAACGAAGATAACAAAGTATTTTCCATCTTCGTTTTAGCTCCATATTCGTCAACTTCGCTAATTCTAGTAATCAAATAGGAAAGTTGACCATAGAGACAGCTAAGTTTTTAATTCGCTATGCGATAATATTACTTTGCTTTTTATTTTAATAAATAAAATAATTATAATACTTGATAATTATTATAATTATTCTATTTATTAAAAAAAAAAGCTAAGTAATATAATCGCATAGCGAATTAAACCTAGCTGTCTCTATAGTAAACTTTACTATTTGATTGTTAGAGTTAGCGAAGTTGACGAATATGGAGCTAAAACGAAGATGGAGAATACTTCGTTATCTTCGTTTTGAGAAATATGACGAATACATTCGTCATATTCGTCATCTTCGCTAATTCTAGATATCAAACCAATAGGAAAGTTGCCTTAAGTTAAATGGCACCTCCCGCTCATCACTAATGGTGAACGCCGTAAAAACAAAACCCATAAAACTTTTACAGAATTGCATTTTTCTTCCAATTCCTCCATACTATATTTAGAATTTTTTTGCCAGCTTCACTCTGCATCCTATGCAATATAAAATGGTGCCATAAGAAAGTACAACAAGTTCTCATAAGGCTATGTGAACGGAAAAATGGAAAAGCTATGGCTACAAGAAGGCAGGGAGTGAAAACCGAAAATATAAAAACAGAAAATCGCTCTGTCAGGATGGGATTAATAGAGGTATACAGACTATATGGTGGTGTAAGGTTATACAGTATGTACATGTAGCTTTATACTGGCTATACTGGTGGTGTGTGATATTATATAAAGGTCTGCTGGTTTGAGGAGCTTACACTGACAGCAAAGAGCCCCTGTACAGGATGTGTCTACATTTTTATGTCCCTTCCTCATACACACACACATACACATGCAAATACAAGCTCATATAAAATATGCACCCACACATTAAATGTGTATATACACATTACACATATTACACATATTACACATATTGTACACATATAAACCTTACATATACAAATACACACACATATGCACACTACATACACATTACACCTGCATAAATACATTGTACACATACTACACACATTTACACATTATATATGCCAGTAGCAATAGCACGCTTCTATACTTTAGCTTTTTAGGGGTTCCTGTCTATTGCCCCTGTCCACCAGGGGCCACAGATACAGATATACTCCAATATATGACAGCACACCAAAATACGATTCAATGTGGAAATTTATTGATCCAGCTGAATATGCCTGCAACAGGAAAGTTTCCGGCATATTTAGTAGATTAGCCTTTTTTCAATCTGGGAGCAAATGCAATATGCAGATGTTCATATACAGTGGTGTCAAATTATAAATGTTAAAACTTATTTTGGAATGTATCATCTCCATCGTTCCAGGATTCATTTCATGGGCAGGTGTAGTGTAACATGTCCTATTCTTTAGATAACTGACCAATGGCTATCTACTAAATATGCCAGAAAATGTTGCTGGGATGTGCAATGTGCCACCCCCAGGGACGATCTGGTCCCAGTGTGAGGAGTGCCATGTAGTATGTTGTGGCCCAGATAGTGTCGTGTCACAGTGCTCCTATCTGAATACTGTCGCTCCCCAGGGTTAGGCTCCGTAGCATCAAAGTTAGTTGTAGTTGGTGGACCTGGAATTAAATACACAGATAACATTCCCTGCTAGCCATTAGAGACAGTAGCTAGGTGTAGGCAATCGTAGTACCCCCTCTGGGGTACTACATACCCCTTAATAAAAACCAAGCCGGACTCGGCTTGTGATTAGGGTTATGGGCTAGGGTCCCCTATAAGTGCTGCTTTATACTACTTTCTGTTACCATTCCACATCCAGACGCTGCAACCCTTAGACTACATTGACAATACATATAAGCTAAAATAGCAATGGCTACCTACACATATTTAGTACAACTCTGTTCTGTTTGAGTAGGATGTCTTCTTTTCCTGTTTCCCTCTCAGGGAACCCAGAGGAAAACAACTGCATAAGGCAATCATTCTTAACTCCCTTTTGTGTACACCGAGCTCTAGTACCACTGAAAGCATAGGGGTGTTATTAATCTGTAATCCCACACTATACAATGAACTTCTGTTTGTGTATACCAAGCTCCAGTACCACTGAAAGTGTGGGGGTGTCATTACTCTGTAATCCCACCACTATCCAATGAAGGCCTGCAACTAGAAATGTGGCTTCTTCCTGTAATCCCTTTGCTGCATCAAGGTCTAATCATGCTTTAAGACTTGAAGACTAATACGGTAGCTGTCTAAGTTTCTTAAGGAATATGAGCTGAAATTGCAACAGTCTAGACATTAAAGAACTCTTCCCTCACTTAGAGGTCATACCAACGTTAGGCGTTCACTTATTACTTCAACATCTGTACGACATGGCCAGGATCATATCTTAACATAATAGTGTCATTACTCTGTAATCCCATCACTAACCAAAAGGTGACGGGTGTCCATAGGCTGTTTTCCCTTCATTTTGAACCTTGTAGACTCAAGGGTGGCATCATCCTGTAATCCTGTTTGCTCTTTGCTGCAACAATACCTATACATCTAAACACTGCTTGCCTTGAAGACTATAAATGCTGTAGATTTTAGGTTCCTTAAAGAGAAAGTGTGGGAAGTGCACTACAATTAAACTGGTATCCAGTGGAAGGAATAGGTTCTCACCACTTGATTTCCCAGTGAGGGCAATAGCTTTTTTTAACTTACACATTTTTTGCAGCAGGGTTACCCTTAGGTATTAAGACAGTGGTACAGCTTGTGACTCTACATCTTGGTCCTCCTGTGTAACAACAGCAAATGATCCCAAAGACATGGGACATACTGGCTCCTTCCCCTCTCAAGTTTGTGGAGAGAAAACAGTTACGGGCATATGAAAATACAGTACAATACCTAGGCTTTCTAAACTAACTCAGGGTAGAATGTCCATTTTATACCTTTGAGTCCTCAGAGGCAGCCCATAAAAGCAAGCTAGCTAATAATAGTATTTACTTTAAAGTTCGCTTAAATTGCATTATGAAATCACATTGTTGCTCCAATCAAAAAGAGTCCTTACAATGGGCAAAAATACTAGAACATTGCAAAAACTTTAGTGCAAATATATAGAAGACTCCCAGCCTGTGGTTGTTCAATGACTTGAGCTTGCAAAAACACAGGCGGGGCTCCCACTACTGGTCTCAGGAGTACAGAGTCACAGTTTACTGCAGTGTCATTTAAGTCTTAGTGAGAACCCATAGTGCACGTAGAATTCCCTGAGAAGGGGGAAAAGGGGATAGGCACCCATGGGCGTAACTTGGAGGTAGTTGTTCTGGGCAGAGTCCTAACAAGTCGTACTCTTCTGGGTAAGATGTAAAATGAAGGCAACCAACAAACAGATGGGCCAACAACCCTCTCACCCTTCAGAAGCAGTCCATGTTGTGTCTCCAGTAGTCCAATATATGTTTTCTACAGCAGCAAGAGGTCTCCTCAGATGAGGGACCTGAAGTCCTCCTCACTGCTGGTGCTGCTGAAGCCCATTGACTTTAATAGGACTCAGCAGGGATCTGGTTTGTTTCTGACATTAGTGCAGAGATTTGGCCACCCCATCAAGAATGTCTGGGACTGGATGGGGCAACAGATTTCCCATGCACAGAGGCCAACAAACACCTGTGCTGCACTACAGCTCCATGTTAAAAGAGTGAGGAATGACATACCATAGGAGGACATCCAGCATCTATATGAATGTTACCATTGCCATGGCACCCAGTATTAATGCATACCTCCCAAGTTTCTCTCTTTTGACCAAGTTCTCTCTGTCTTTCTTTGCTCTTTAACACTTTCATGACTGGGCCCATAAAAGGCCTGAATGTCCAGGCAACTTCCTGTGATTTTGTGCACGTGGTAGTTTAGTGACCCTAGTTTTTTTATTTGTTTGACTACCAAAATATTTTTTGTGATTTAAAATTTATTTTTTACTTGACACTTAGTACTTTTTATTAGAATGTCTTTTTCAGAGATTTTTTTTCCCTTTTTTTAGGTTTAATTTGGAGGAATACCGCAAATAATTATTAAAAAGTATTTGTATTTGTGATAATCATTTTCATATATGACATGTATAGGTTTGAGTGACTGCATTTTTATTTTCTTACATTTTTTATTTGTATATATTTTTTTACTTATATTTCAATTTATTTTTGGCACATAATATGTCCCCCAGGAGGTCATCAAAAGACCTCTAGGGGACACAGTTTTTTTTTGTTTTTTAACTTTCTTTTTTTTACAGTTTCCACTGTAACTGGGGCATTACACACAGGCAGAGCTGATCTCCTTAGACCCTGCAGCTCTGCTTCTGCCCCAGACACCCCCGGCGGTCACATAACCACCGGGACTAACAGAGGAAGCTCTGCCTCTTCCTGCTCTTCCCCCTGTGCTTGTGCTGTGCTGTCCTCCCAGCACAAGAGAAGGCAGAAGCCGTAATAAACCGCTCCTGTCTTCTCCTCAGGGTCTCTGCTGTGTCTCACAGCTGGGACCCGCCCTGCTCATGCTAGATTGCATCTTTGTGTGCAAATGTAGTAATTTTTATTTTTTTATTTTTACCGCCATTTCAGGGAAAATTCATTTATTACCATGGAGCACGAGAAAAATTGGCTTCTCGGAGAGTCAAATTTTTTCTTAAATTTGGATCGAAGTCCATTTCGGATACTTCGATTCACTCAACACTACCGCTGATGACAACACAAGTGTCAACATAGTAACAGCCTCAGTGTTAACATAATGAGATCACCAGCATCCGCATACTACCAGGGTTCACATAATGAGAGCTACATAGTCCTCTGTAACAACATCACTAATATCCCATAATGACTTAAACAGTATCCCCAAATGATGGCCACAATGCTCCCACAATCCTTATTGTCCTCATAATTACAGCTACAGCGCCCCTATAATGATGTTAACAATGTCATCATAATGACATCACCAGTGCCTTCATAAGGAAAGCCATAGTGCCCCCTGTAATGACATCAACAATGTCCCCATAATAATTTAATACAAGTGTCCTCATATTAACATCACCATTTTCCCCATAATGGCAGCCTCAGTGCTCCAATAATGACATCACCAGTGTCCCCATAATGGCAGCCTCAGTGCTCCAATAATGACATCACCAGTGTCCCCATAATGACAGCCTCAGTGCTCCAATAATGACATCACCAGTGTCCCCATAATGACAGCCTCAGTGCTCCAATAATGACATCACCAGTGTCTCCATAATGGCAGCCTCAGTGCTCCAATAAAGACATCACCGGTGTCCCCATAATGGCAGCCTCAGTGCTCCAATAATGACATCACCAGTGTCCCCATGATGGCAGCCTCAGTGCTCCAATAATGACATCACCAGTGTCCCCATAATGGCAGCCTCAGTGCTCCAATAATGACATCACCAGTGTCTTCATAATGACAGCCTCAGTGCTTCAATAATGACATCACCAGTGTCCCCATGATGACAGCCTCAGTGCTCCAATAATGACATCACCGGTGTGTCCATAATGGCAGCCTCAGTGCTCCAATAATGACATCACCGGTGTCTCCATAATGGCAGTCTCAGTGCTCCAATAATGACATTACCAGTGTCCCCATAATGGCAGCCTCAGTGCTCCAATAATGACATCACCAGTGTCCCCATAATGGCAGCCTCAGTGCTCCAATAATGACATCACCAGTGTCTCCATAATGGCAGCCTCAGTGCTCCTATAATGACATCACCGTTGTCTCCATAATGGCAGCCTCAGTGCTCCAATAATGACATCACCAGTGTCTCCATAAAGGCAGCCTCAGTGCTCCTATAATGATATCACCAGTGTCCCCATAATGGCAGCCTCAGTGCTCCAATAATGACATCACCAGTGTCCCCATGAAGACAGCCTCAGTGCTCCAATAATGACATCACCAGTGTCTCCATAATGGCAGCCTCAGTGCTCCAATAATGACATCACCGGTGTCTCAATAATGGCAGCCTCAGTGCTCCAATAATGACATCACCAGTGTCCCCATGATGACAGCCTCAGTGCTCTAATAATGACATCACCAGTGTCTCCATAATGGCAGCCTCAGTGCTCCAATAATGACATCACCGGTGTCTCCATAATGGCAGCCTCAGTGCTCCAATAATGACATCACCAGTGTCTCCATAATGGCAGCCTCAGTGCTCCTATAATGACATCACCGGTGTCTCCATAATGGCAGCCTCAGTGCTCCAATAATGACATCACCAGTGTCTCCATAATGGCAGCCTCAGTGCTCCTATAATGACATCACCAGTGTCCCCATAATGGCAGCCTCAGTGCTCTAATAATGACATCACCAGTGTCCCCATAATGACAGCCTCAGTGCTCCAATAATGGCATCACCAGTGTATTCATAATTGTAGCCTCAGTGCTCCAATAATGACATCACCAGTGTCCCCATGATGACAGCCTCCGTGCTCCAATAATGACATCACCAGTGTCTCCATAATGGCGGCCTCAGTGCTCCAATAATGACATCACCAGTGTCTCCATAATGACAGCTGCAGTGCTCCAATAATGACATCACCAGTGTCCCCATGATGACAGCCTCAGTGCTCCAATAATGACATCACCAGTGTCCCCATAATGACAGCCTCAGTGCTCCAATAATGGCATCACCAGTGTATTCATAATTGTAGCCTCAGTGCTCCAATAATGACATCACCAGTGTCCCCATGATGACAGCCTCAGTGCTTCAATAATTACATCACCGGTGTCTCCATAATGGTAGCCTCAGTGCTCCAATAATGACATCACCAGTGTCCCCATAATGACAGCCTCAGTGCTCCAATAATGAAATCACCAGTGTCCCCATAATGGCAGCCTCAGTGCTCCAATAATGACATCACCAGTGTCTCCATAATGACAGCCTCAGTGCTCCAATAATGACATCACCAGTGTCTTCATAATGGCAGCCTCAGTGCTCCAATAATGACATCACCAGTGTCCCCATGATGACAGCCTCAGTGCTCCAATAACGACATCACCAGTGTCCCCATAATGGCAGCCTCAGTGCTCCAATAATGACATCACCGGTGTCTCCATAATGGCAGCCTCAGTGCTCCAATAATGACATCACCAGTGTCCCCATAATGGCAGCCTCAGTGCTCCAATAATGACATCACCGGTGTCTCCATAATGGCAGCCTCAGTGCTCCAATAATGACATCACCGGTGTCCCCATAATGGCAGCCTCAGTGCTCCAATAATGACATCACCAGTGTCCCCATAATGGCAGCCTCAGTGCTCCAATAATGACATCACCAGTGTCTCCATAATGGCAGCCTCGGTGCTCCAATAATTACATCACCAGTGTCCCCATAATGGCAGCCTCAGTGCTCCAATAATGACATCACCAGTGTCTCCATAATGGCAGCCGCAGTGCTCCAATAATGACATCACCAGTGTCCCCATGATGACAGCCTCAGTGCTCCAATAATTACATCATCAGTGTCCCCATAATGGCAGCCTCAGTGCTCCAATAATGACATCACCAGTGTCTCCATAATGGTAGCCTCAGTGCTCCTATAATGACATAACCAGTGTCCCCATAATGGCAGCCTCAGTGCTCCAATAATGACATCACCAGTGTCCCCATAATGGCAGCCTCAGTGCTCCAATAATGACATCACCAGTGTCTCCATAATGGCAGCCTCAGTGCTCCTATAATGACATCACCAGTGTCCCCATAATGGCAGCCTCAGTGCTCCAATAATGACATCACCAGTGTCCCCATAATGGCAGCGTCAGTGCTCCAATAATGACATCACCAGTGTCTCCATAATGGCAGCCTCAATGCTCCAATAATGACATCACCAGTGTCCCCATGATGACAGCCTCAGTGCTCCAATAATGACATCACCAGTGTCTCCATAATGACAGCAGCAGTGCTCCAATAATGACATCACCAGTGTCCCCATGATGACAGCCTCAGTGCTCCAATAATGAAATCACCGGTGTCTCCATAATGACAGCCGCAGTGGTCCAATAATGACATCACCAGTGTCCCCATGATGACAGCCTCAGTGCTCCAATAATGACATCACCGGTGTCTCCATAATGGCAGCCTCAGTGCTCCAATAATGACATCACCGGTGTCCCCATAATGACAGCCTCAGTGCTCCAATAACGACATCACCAGTGTCTCCATAATGACCGCCTCAGTGCTCCAATAATGACATCACCGGTGTCTCCATAATGGCAGCCTCAGTGCTCCAATAACGACATCACCGGTGTCTCCATAATGGCAGCCTCAGTGCTCCAATAATGACATCACCAGTGTCCCCATGATGACCACCACTGTTCACATGACACTACAATGCCCTCCATAGTCTACTGTACATGTAGCCACCATGGTGAAAAGATCACTGTACCTGAAGGTTTATTAAATAACTTTGTTATGTAGAAAATAATTTAAAAAAAAGAAATGTGAAAACAAAAATTAAACCCTACAATAATATTATCCTCTTGAAAAATATATTTGGCCCAAAACTGTTTTCTTCCCACACAGACTGGAGTAAGCGAGGTAACATTTGTAACTATAGTCTACAAAGTCCTCTTGGAATAGCCTTAGGGCAATGTGGCCTCCAGCTGTTGCAAAACCACAACTCCCAGCATGCCTGGACAGCCTACAGCTATCAGTCTACAGCAGGGCATTGTGGGAGTTGTAGTTTTACAACAGCTGGACGGTGGCAGGTTGGGCTTCCCTATGCTAAACAAATCAGCCCAAAAGACGCAGTAAAATTGCAATAACCTTGCATCTACAATGTTTCACGAGGCTAAAGTTTGTTTCTTATTTGGCCAGTTCCTTATTCACATCATTTGTATGTGTACTTATTGAAATCAGTGAAAAGTGTCATTCTGCCCACTCTGATGCCAGTTTTAATGCCCAGAACCTGTTCAGGCCAGGTTGAACTCCACTGTATCAAGATCAGTGGCCCCAATTCATTTAATTCCTTAAATCACACTTTTTGTGCCCACTTTTTTGCCCATTTTGTGCCCGTCATTATTTTAAAGACGTTTTTAATTGATTTACTTTAAGGAGAGTTCACTGCAACTATTTCTGTTATTTGGGATAAGGTGCCCTCAAAATTCAATAAAAAAAAAAAAAAAGAAATACAAATGATGCGAATACGAAACCAACTTCATCCTCGTCAATCTTTCTGTATGGAAAAACAGCAAGAAACTTGCAACTGTTTCAAACTTTTTCAACTGGATCTCAATTAGACAGCAATGTCTACTATTTTCCACTAGATGGCGATAAAATACAACAAATGCATAGCTACAGTCAAGAAATTCTTGTGTGAGGAGCCATGAATTCCTCCAGGACTTAAAAATTATAGTATGGTGACTTCTATCAATCATTCTTAAAAAATAAAGTCCGTCTCTTTAGGAATCATCAAGTAACTGATAAGTGGATCCAATTTTATATTGTTAGTTGGTCCAAATTCTGCAGGTCATAAAGAATACCCATCCTGGCAGAAGATTTTCAAGACCAGCCTTATAAAAATACCTTGATCAGTTTATCCGGATTGCAAGTATATTCTGTGCTATTTTGCACAGAAAATGTAATGCATTTTTCTTTTAAAATGATCAATTGTATTTTAAATGTCGCGATTAAGTACTGTCTAAATACATGCAATAAGACCTGTGTTCTTGATCTGCCCGCAGACTGAGCTCAAGAAGACAAGCAGAAGGCTACTGTACGTGGGATGGTGTGGACAGTAGGGAGCAGTGACGTGGCTCACCTGGTTGCGCAATGGCACAAGCATTATGATATAGGTGCTGTGGTCCGCACTGGTGGTTACATACAGGAATGTACATCCTCAATCCATTTAGATCATCTTTCTTTCAAGATCTCTTATGTCAGACCTAGGGTTGAGAGAGTTGAACCTGCAAAGTGGAATTCGATCCAGAAACGCACTTTGTGACAAAGTAAATTTTAACAAAGAGAGTTTTTTTGTAAAATTTGGCAAAGCAGCAGAATCTAATTTTTCAGTACTTCGCTCATCATTATTCGGATCCATTCAGATGGTAAGGATGACCTCCCATGGTTAAAATGAACCAACATTAGATCACCTATACTCACACATAGGAGGTCTGGGTATTAATCCCCCAACAGTCACATTAAAATAAAAAAAAAAAAAACCTCCTGAAAAGGTCACTTTTTTATTGTAGATTATGAATTTATGTCTGAAGTAAATCTAATAAACCAATTTCTGCCGCAACTATGGGCTACACCGTCCCTAACTGGTCACTCTCATCACAGAGTACACAGCTAAGCCTTTGGTAGAACACTAAATATTACACCCATAGATCACTACCAGACCGCTTGTAATTAAATACCAATTTATTGCATGATTTCAAAAGACATAAATGACATACATATTAAAAGTTGAAAAAAAGAGGGGAGAGGATACAAGTGCAGGGAAAAGCGGCATCACCTGGGGGGAGACCACAGCGGATAAACAATTCATACATATGTCCGTGTACTTAAGTAAAAACCAATAAAGTGCAAGTGCATAAGAACATACAAAAGTCAATTAGACAAAGAACAGTTTCCCATGCTGTGCTCCCTCCAGGATGGCGCCAGCCCCGACACGCGTTTTGGTGTACCTTTGTCTTCACCCCCAGATGAAGATACGTCAAAACGCGCGTCAGGATTTTTTTTTATTTTTTTTCAATTTTAATGTGACTGTTTGGGGATTAATACCCAGACCTCCTATGTGTGAGTATAGGTGATCTAATGTTGGTTCATTTTAACCATGGGAGGTCATCCTTACCATCTGAATGGATCCGAATAGTGATGAGCGAAGTACTGAAAAATGCAATTTTGCTGCTTTGCCAAATTTCACAAAAAAAACTCTCTTTGTTAAAAATTACTTTGTCACAAAGTGCGTTTCTGGATCGAATGCCACTTTGCAGGTTCGATTCTCTCAACCCTAGGTCTGACATAAGAGATCTTGAAAGAAAGATGATCTAAATGGATTTTCCCCCTTTTTTTTCAATTTTTTATATGTATGTCATTTATGTCTTTTGAAGTCATGCAATAAATTGGTACTGAAGTAAATCTAGTTGTGACTTACAGTATTTAAACCAGTTCCTGGATCTGAATACTTTTGAAATTGCATGTAATTAAAAATGTTGTATTCAAAAAAATCTATCTGTAGAGAGGCACTTATTGTTTTTGTTTCTTATTTCTTTGTCCAGCTCACTGAGATGGCCGCACGTGCTCAGTTTCATCCTTCAACTGTCGCCTGAGCTGTGATAGGGAGAAAGCTGCAGCATAAAGGACACGCTACCCCTTGATCTGCAGCAGAGAGGACACTCCACTTGAGCTACCAGCTAAATCTAGCAGAACAATTGGAGCAATGAATGGGGGAGCTCGGGATCCGTGTGAGGTACAGGTCTGGTTCTACCTTTTTTTTGGGGGGTACTTTTACACTAGCGTTTTTGTATTCCGGTATTGAGTTCCATCACAGGAGCTCAATACCAGAAAAAAACTGATCAGTTTTATCCTAATGCATTCTGAATGGAGAGCAATCCGTTCAGTATGCATCAGTTCAGTCCCTCTTACCACAGGATGCTGCAGTTTTCTCTTAGGCCAAAAATCCTGAACACTACCGGAATGCCGGAGGCGGCATTAATTTACATTGAAGTGTATTAATGCCGAATCCGGCATTAAGTGTTCTGGCAAAACGGGTCCGGATTTCCAGTCTGCGCATGCACAGACGTTTAAATCCGTGAAAAAAAAATTATATTGGATCCGTTTTTCCGGATGACACTGGAGAGACGGATCCTGTATTTCAATGCATTTGTCAGACGGATCCGCTTCCGGATCCATCTGACAAATGCCATCAGTTTGCGTTTGCGTGGTAACGAATAAGTTTTCCTAAACTTGCAGCTGCACGTGTTAGTAAGTGAAAGTAAGTGTAGAGGAGACAAGCTTGGGAACGCGAGATCACCCATGATGCCGTGCAGCCAGCGAAACCCACAGGTACCCATCCACCTGTGATGTCACAGCTAAGCAGAGCCCTATAAAACCCTGATCCTGCGCGGTCACCACAATTTTCCTGTGGGCTGAGCACAGGGTGAGACGTGAAAAGATGTTCCGGGAGATCGTAGGAGAGTGCTGAACTTATGACTCTACTATAATTTATTGCCATGTACATAATTGTGCAGTGCACCAAGAGTCATAGCTAATAAATAATGTTAGCTGTAGAGTTACTGTGCATCAGTATTATAGGCAGGTCTAATTTATCACCATGTATATAAATATGCAGTGCAACAACATTCATATTTAATCTGTTTTGTTAGCCATAGAGTTACAGTGCATCAGTATTACAGGCCATTGTTACTTTTAGGCAGATCAGCCTGGGTATACCTGATTTATGGCGACGAGACAAATTCATTTTTAACAAATCAAATTTCTTGTTGAACTTCAGTGAAACTGCCAAATCGAATTTTTCAAAACTTTTCTCATCTCTAATTAATTGACAAATTTATATATATATATATGTATTAAGGCAGATTGCCTGGATTTGTGGGAGGGGCTGAGGTCCGCCTCCAGCCTATTTAGGGCACTCCCCTTACCTGGCTCCTGCATCATTGAGGTCTGAGCTTTTTGACCCTCCCACCACTCCACTCATTTACAACTCATTTCTTCCATATCTTTTCCTTGGGTAGGCCCTCTTCTTTCTCAGGCCTACCTCATCCTCGGTTTCGGCACACCACAACCGACTGCACTCATTCCCTGCTTTCCCAGGGCTCTTCACTGTACTACCGTAAGCCCCTTACACAAATATATATATATATATATTTTTATATTTTACTCTCCTGTACTGCACCCTGTCAGCTCCCCTATGGTCACCCCCACTCCTTCAGGCTGGCTGAGATCACAGCTAGCTGAAGGGGAAAAGGCTGCTTTAACTCTTCATAGCTCAAGCTGGGTAGCAGCTGTAGATATGGGCTGACAATCTAAGCTTTAAAACAAGTCCAGAATCACATCTTTATCTCCTTTACATCTGGAAGCATAGCTTGGGTTGGGAGTGAACACAACTGAAACCTTCTTTCACTTTCAGCTGCTATCACTCCTGACCCAATTTCCAACAGCTATATCTCCTGATGTAGAAGTAATGATGTAATTCTGCTCTTCTTTTAAATATTGGAATGCAAGTCTTAAAACAAGACCAGGACCATATTTCTATCTTCTACCCAGCCAAAGATAGGAGGAGTTAGAGCAGTCTTCTCATGCTCATCCTGCCCCAGCTCTGCTCTATTGAACTATTTAAGGGAAACTGTCACCATGAAATTAAAGTGCAATCTGCCAGCAGCAAGTTATAGAGCAGAAGGAGCTGAGCAGATTGATAGATATTTTTGTATGGGAAAAACTCACTAAAACCTTAATTTAAATTCCTGCTCACTCTGGGATGTAAAGTCTAAGATTTAGTCCTATCAGCAATTGACAGCTATCTCTGTATACACAGTCATAGAAGGCAAGCTCAGCTCCTCCTGCTCTATAACATGCTTCTGGCAGATTACACTGCATTTTTATGATGACTAGGGATGAGAAAAGCAATATAATGTATGGACTCCAATGAGGCGAAGTAATTTATTTCCAAAGTCTCCAGAGACTTTGGTGAATAACTTTGGTATTTAACTTTTAAACTGAATTTTTTTTTTTTACTTGGATCCAAACTCAGCTTCAGTTCCGAGGTACCCTTCTCCCATGCAAACTGATCATTCAACCTCAATTTCACAACTAAAATCTTTCTTGAGAAATGAGACAGACTATCAGCTGAATGAGGGGTCATTTGACATGCTGCCCATAGAGGTATATGGAGAGGGGAGGGAGAGGATGATCTGCAGAGGGAGAGAGATGCAGAGACCCTGCTGGCTAGTAAATGATTAGCTGCATCAGTATATCCTTATAATGTTCCTCATGCTGTAGTTTATTTTGTGCATATGATAGACAGAGATAGGGAAAAGGATCTCCTATCTCTTCTGCACTCTGTGTGCAGTGTATGGGAGACATCACAGCAGCTAGTCTCTGGACACTTGCTCAGGTAGAAACTGACAAGTACAGATGGAGCCTGAAAAGGGAAAATGGGTGTAAATGTAGAATCCAAGTCATATAATGGTCCGAAATAGTGCTACTCATGCGCAAAGTCATGACAGCATATTGTGTCACCTGCCACAACAGGTACACGTTAAAGTGATTTACTGATTATTCCATGAAAATCAATTATTACTTAAATGGTTTTCCAATCTAGGATATGCCCCCATTGTCTAATAGGCGCGGGTCCCACCTCAGCGCTGGCTCGGCTATTTCCATTGGCCCCATAGAAATGAATGGGAGCGGTGGCCACGCAAGCACTGTGCTCTCCCATTCACTTGTATGGGGGGAGCGCTTGGCGGTGGGTGGACACCGAACCACCAGCCACCACTTTGCCTACTCCGTTCTCAGCATAGGTGCCGGTCCTGGAGGTGGGACCCGCACCTATCAGACAATGGGGGCATATCCTAGCGATATGCCCCTATTGTCTGTGATGGGAATACCCCTTTAAACACAAAATCTAGAATCACGGAGGACAGTGCTGATCAGTCCCATAGAAGTGCAGTCTTGTACTGCATGCCATTAAATAGAATATCCTAATCTACTAACCTATTCCATTATCCTTTTTTAGCGGTATACTGACAGTGTGTTGGACTAGGTTGGGGTTGAGAAGCTTAACGAAAACCACAACGTTTAGTTAGGCTTCATTGTTAATGGCCACATGCCACCTTCAATACCGCGTGGCCATTAACAATGAAGACTGAATAAACAGTGCGGTCTTCATTAGTTAATTGAAAGGAAGCTGAGGGCTAATTGGCTGTGCGGTTCATGACCGCAGCAGGCCGCAACCTGACTGGATCATGGCTGCTCCATGTGGTCATACCCTTGGTTAGCAGTGGTGTTTTGCAGCACTGGGTCCTGGGTTTGAATCTGGTCAAGGACAACATCTGCATAGAGTTTGTATGCTCTCCACGTGTTTGTGTGGGTTTCGTCCCACACTCCAAAAATATACATCTTGGCAAATTGGCCTCCTACTAGTGTGTGTTTGGGTTGAGTGCCTATTTGGAAGCCATTGACTTCCCAAGGAGTTTCCCTGGGCACACAACTACCCCTGCACCTTGAGTCTCTGTGAGAAAAGCACATTACAAGTGATTGTCATAGGTAGAGCGAATGTAGCCTTTTGAACACATTTATTGTGTGCGTGTGGAGTTTTCCTGGCATACACACTTAAAGAGCATCAGTAGAGATGAGCAAAGTTCTTAAAAATTAAATTTGGCTGCTTTGCTGAATTTTACAAAAAAAATTCACTTTGTGACGAATTACTTTGTCACGATGTGCATTTCTTTGTAAGTAGAGGGCGCAATGACAGGGAAGGCAATTGCATTGCCCTCCGTCATTGAACCCACTCAGATGCCATTTTTATCTCTGATTGCGGCATCACAGATTAATATTAAGGCCTTTCATGGGTTAATCATTTAAAAAAAAATAAAAAATTGTACTTACCTTATCCATTTGAACACGAAGAGGCCGCCGCGGCCATCTTGCTTTAAGATAAAGTGCAAAATCTCGTGCGGTGCCTGATGTCATCATCCTGCTGGCCAGATGGTGATGTGATACGTCACCATGCACAAGATTTTGCGTGAGATCTTCAAGCAAGATCGCCACTGCGGCCTCTTTGCGCTGAAATTGATTAGGTGCGTATGATTTTTATTTTATTTTTACCATGAAGCACAAGGAAATTCAGCTTTGGGGCAAATCAAATTTTCCCTGAAATTCAGATTGAAGTCCACTTTGGATACTTTGATTTGTTCAACACTAGACATCACAAATGTAATGTATGGGAACATCATGGGGGTGGTAGTCCCCAGTTCACGAGCCTTACTACTGTACGAGTCTGAGCAGGGAGCCACTAAGTAAAAGCGTCTCTGGTCCAATCTAGATATTATAGCCATCCATTCAATTAAATGCTGCAGTGGAGATGTCTTCTCTGGTGGTCTCTGCTGGTTCCAGGTAGGGTTGAGCAAAGCGGGTTCAGACTGCTCTGTCCAAACCCAATTTGTTCCAAAACTTCATTAATATTATGTGCTGCGTACTGTCTTACAAAGTATTGGCTCGGCTGAGGCAATCTTCTTATTGCCACCAGTAAAGAGAGACTTGTTTAGTCTCGTGCCTGCCCATTACTGTTAGGTTCTCCACATTCATTAATGTTTCAAAATCCAAATCTAAACTTGGGTTTGGAGCTCATTAACGAACCCGAGTTCGCTCAGGCCTGGTGATCAGTTGATATCATTAGAGGTGGGGTTGTCTTATCTTTATAAGCTAATAAAAAAAGAAGAAGCAGAATAAAACCATGTATAAAAACATAAAACAACAAAATACTGTATTGAATGTTTTCACTTTAAGAAGGTGCTGGTATTGTATACCGCTACTCTGTAACCTCGCTATAATCTATCAGACATTTATAATGCAGCCGAGCCGTGGGGGGAACGGTAATTTTTCATAAATTTCAATAAGAATATTCTATATATTGAGCAGCATTTTCATAGTCAGTGCTTCAGAAAATGTAACATGAATGTTCCTGCAATGTACTTGTCAGCTGTGCTCGATGTGACCTTTATGTACTAAAAAAAAATGCCTACAATTTACTTAAAGCAGGTTGTAAATAATAAGAGCAATTACCAAGCTGTGGGAGTGAACCCTAAACCCTCTAATTTCCTCATCTTTGACCTCCATATAGATTTTAATAGGGTTTTCTAAACTGTATCTTTCTTTTCTTTTGTTTGCAGTGTATTTTTTGTAGTTTTTTATTTTTTTTTTACTTTCATGTAATTCAGTTCACAAAGCGTACTTTGAACTTTAGAAATGTGGCTGACGATCCTGTTTATGGCTTATGCTTGGTAGGGGGGCTCAGGTCTATTGAAATGAATGGGTTTGAGCTGTAATACCGCACACAACCTGTGGACGGGTGTGGCACTGTTTTCGGAAGAAAGCAGCCATGTTTTTCCAATCCTGTAAAACCCAATTCTTTTACGTTGCGCACAGACTTGTAGACTTTTCTGGTTGGCCCTAGAGAATAGATATGTAGATAGAAGATAGATAGATAGATAGATAGATAGATAGAAGATTGATAGATAGATATTAGATAGATAGATAAAGAGGAGAACACAGCGGCCATAGCAGCACAATATACTACTGCCTGCCATAGACTGAGAGGAGCCTGATATACCATGGACTCCTTTATTCCCACCCCCCAACTCGACCCAATTTTTCCCCATTTGCTTTGGCAATGCTAAAATGTATTTAGTCCTGCCAATAAAGCTTATTTGATTTGGTTTGATAGATAGATAGATAATTCTCCAGCGGTTCCGAAAACGCATTGTAGCCCAGATCAGCCGACTCGCTTTCTTTAGGTTCACAATGTTATTATTTGCATGGCTTTCAAGTGGACTAAGTATTGAAGATGCTCTGGGCTAATCATTTATGCCAGTTCATGACTGTTTGCCAAAGTGTTAGAAGATCAGATGAAAACAGTATTTTAAGAAGTAGCCCAAGGTGCAGGTCAATGTAACATGACAGAAAACTTGCGTTTCTTGGGGTACTACTGAGCCCACGGGGGATGTCTTCCTCTATCTGGTGATCAAAAACTTCTATCCTGTATGTGAAATTGGTTATCTTGACATGTCTTCATCTTGTCCTTTCCCCTCACAAAGCCAGAGGGTCTTCAACATTTCTTCTCTGTTCCTTGTATCTTTGACTTTGGCAGAAGCAATTGAAGTGACAGGCAGCGAGCTGCCATATCCTATTCATCCCCTCCCTAACTAAAAGGCTCACCACCTTCCAGGCTATCTGTCATAATGGTATCATCTTGGTGGGTATTTTTCAGATGCTCATCTTGGTTTGTTTTAGTTTTTTTTTGCCTTTAAAGAAAATATCTAACATGCAAAAGCACAACAGTACAAGTAGACGGCAGATGTGTTTGCCCACGTGTTAAAAAGAGAGTAAATGGAAACCAGGGATTAACTGTTTGTTACCCTAAGCAAGGCATTTCCATAGCTAAGGAATACAGGACCTGTAAATAGGATGGTATACATTCTGTACATGTAGGAGGGTATATCTAGGAGGAAAAGTGGAGCAAACAGAAGGTGAAGGTATGGTAGAAGCTGCTAACACAGGAACATAGTAGTGACAGGGTCACTGTAGGGTGCCCGCTTTTTGCCATAGGTTAGGTTGCTTTTGAAAGTGTAGATGGTGGGAGAGAGTCTGATGTGTTGGGGTAGTAAGCCTCAGAATATAGGGGCAGCACGAGAGAAGCCTTGGAGAGGACGTTAAGGTGGATTTACATAGAACAATTCTGCAGCCAATTGTAAGGAAGCGTTTCTTCCCGACAGTCGGCTGTTTGATCTCCTTCACTGTATGAGGATGAGGGATGGCTACTGTGATCCCTCATCCTCATACAGAATCATGGCTTCTGAGCAGCAGATTATTGTTTAGACCACACGATCTGCTGCCCAGAAACTATGATCGGTGGTTCCTGCATGAAGGACACGATCACCCAATGAACTAGTGTTTCACACATTTACATGGGCAAATTGTCGGGAGCGACCATTCACAGGAACGGTTGTTGCCAATAATATTGACAATTGTTGGATCGTGTAAATGCAGCTTTAGAAGGAGAAGACAACAGGAGAGCAGAGATGGAGGTCTTGTGAAGAGCTGAGTTCATGCGTGGGTGGACATTGGAGATGGGAAATAGATTAAAGGAGGTGGACAGTCTTGTTGTAGGTCATTGTCACTACTTAGAAATAAATTAGCTTGGCTATTAGGAGCCACGAGCCGTGAAGAGGTATGAAGTTAGGCATGAGTTAGATGGGTGCAAGAGTGTTACAGAGGAGGCCACTAAGGAGGATATTTATGTACAAGAGGGTCAAGCTATTTTGAATTGATGGGGTAGGAGGTGCTAAGGGCTTAGATGTGCGGTCTGAAGGACAGGGCAGGATCAAAGGTTTTCCTGAGAACTTGTGATACTGGATAAAGAGTGGAGACTTTAACTAGGATGGGTAGGCATGGTAGGGTGCAGGGTTGAATGGGATAGAGAAAAAGCACTGTAAGAAGCCAACTGTATTTCCCGTGAACCAGAGTTAGGGGGCACTGCTTGTCCCTGTGCAAAAAAACATGCTGACTACATCTGCATTCACTGAATGGAGCAGACCTGACTTTCATCCTCAACTCTCCCTCTGTCTGCACCACTTTTTCACATGGCATACACAGTTTCCACCTTGGGGGTCCCTACTGCTTCTTTAAAATGTTATTTATTTAAAGTGGCAGCAGGACAACTTTTCTGCGTGCTATCTTATAGCTGACATGGAAATCCATCTAATATAATGTGCCCAAAATTAGGGCTAGTCTTTAAAGGGGTTATCTCATAAACTCTTTTTTTCTACTCACATAGCTGTGAGACTTGCTTCCCTTTCTGTGGGTAGGCTGTAGCTCATCAAACACCTACATCACCCAGAATCAGAGGCATCACTACCATTGTGGCAGACCATGCGACAGCTATGGGGCCCAGGGCAAGAAGGAGCCCAGTTGGGATCATCCCCTCTTCTACTGAGGATGAAAACTTGGCCAGGACTTTACCCTCTAAAGGAACAATTTTTAGCAAATGAGGCAGAGGAAAAAAGGACCCACGGGTCAATAAAAGGGGTTTAGGCAGAAACTCTTCTGTCCTGTGTGGGGGGCCTGGTTTGATCCTTGCTATGGGGCCCTTACTTCTCTATGTACGCCACTGCCCAGAATGTACTGCAATAATATCTTGTTAACCTCCTTCTCCCCTGCGTAGAAAATAGTGCTTCCCATATAGCCCAGAGATACAAATGGGATATCATACCCCCACAGTTTTTTCTCCACTGCCTTGAGATATACTGTAACTATGTATTTCTACAAATTTTGCAGTTGGGATAAATGAATGAAAGGTGTGTGGGCCGCTTCATTTGCTTCTCTATGAGATCACTACACCGGCACTGAGGAGATGGAAGGGAGCAAGGAAGCTACTGAGCATGTCAGTCCACCTGTGAATACAGAAGGTGGGCCAGATGGATGAACAGCAGGGGGCGCCACCAGAGAGTAAAACCTAATGTACAATGAAAATGAACAATATCTTTACTGCACGATTTGTAATAGTACTTCATTTGCATTGCATAGTAATATATTTCATGGGATGACCCCTTTAGTAAATTTGGAGTATTTTACAACTTTTCATAACGACATCCGTTTTTTTGTTTTTTTTTAATAAAACTGTTGACATAGTTGTAAAAAAAACTATGAATTTGGCACCTGCATGTATATCACTATATTTGCTTAATTTACTTTGTAGCTCTCTCCCTTTATTCCAATTTTGTAAGCAAAAAGTGTAACAATAACATGTTTTGGCAGGACCCGCTCTTTATCGATATATTTAACCACTTCAGCTCCGCTAGGTGAAACCCCCTTCATGACCAGGCCACTTTTTACACTTCTGCACTACACTACTTTCACCGTTTATCGCTCGGTCATGCAACTTACCACCCAAATGAATTTTACCTCCTTTTCTTCTCACTAATGGAGCTTTCATTTGGTGGTATTTTATTGCTGCTGACATTTTTACTTTTTTTGTTATTAATCAAAATGTAACGATTTTTTTGCAAAAAAATGACATTTTTCAATTTCAGCTGTGAAATTTTGCAAAAAAAACGACATCCATATATAAATTTTTTGCTAAATTTATAGTTCTACATGTCTTTGATAAAAAAAAATGTTTGGGCAAAAAAAAAATGGTTTGGGTAAAAGTTATAGCATTTACAAACTATGGTACAAAAATGTGAATTTCCGCTTTTTGAAACAGCTCTGACTTTCTGAGCACCTGTCATGATTCCTGAGGTTCTACAATGCCCAAACAGTATAACTACCCCACAAATGACCCCATTTCGGAAAGTAGACACCCTAAGGTATTCGCTGATGGGCATAGTGAGTTTATAGAACTTTTTATTTTTTGTCACAAGTTAGCGGAAAATGATGATGATTTTTATTTTTATTTTTTTTCTTACAAAGTCTCATATTCCACTAACTTGCGACAAAAAATAAAAAATTCTAGGAACTCACCATGCCCCTCACAGAATACCTTGGGGTGTCTTCTTTCCAAAATGGGGTCACTTGTGGGGTAGTTATACTGCCCTGGCAATTTAGGGGCCCAAATGTGTGAGAAGAACTTTGCAATCAAAATCTGTAAAAAATGACCGGTGAAATCCGAAAGGTGCACTTTGGAATATGCGCCCCTTTGCCCACCTTGGCATCAAAAAAGTGTCACACATCTGGTATCGCCGTACTCAGGAGAAGTTGGGGAATGTGTTTTGGGGTGTCATTTTACATATACCCATGCTGGGTGAGAGAATTATCTTGGCAAACGACAACTTTTCCCATTTTTTTATACAAAGTTGGCATTTGACCAAGATATTTCTCTCACCCAGCATGGGTATATGTAAAATGACACCCCAAAACACATTCCCCAACTTCTCCTGAGTACGGCGATACCAGATGTGTCACACTTTTTTGCTGCCAAGGTGGGCAAAGGGGCACATATTCCAAAGTGCACCTTTCGGATTTTGCAGGGCATTTTTTACACATTTTGATTGCAAGGTACTTCTCACACATTTGGGCCCCTAAATTGCCAGGGCAGTATAACTACGCCACAAGTGACCCCATTTTGGAAAGAAGACACCCTAAGGTATTCCGTGAGGGGCACTGCGAGTTCCTAGAATTTTTTATTTTTTGTCACAAGTTAGCGGAAAATGATGATTTTTTTTTTTTCTCTTTTTTCCTTACAAAGTCTCATATTCCACTAACTTGCGACAAAAAATAAAAAATTCTAGGAACTCGCCATGCCCCTCACAGAACACCTTGGGGTGTCTTCTTTCCAAAATGGGGTCACTTGTGGGGTAGTTATACTGCCCTGGCAATTTAGGGGCCCATATGTGTGAGAAGTACTTTGCTATCAAAATGTGTAAAAAATGGCCTGCAAAATCCGAAAGGTGCACTTTGGAATATGTGCCCCTTTGCCCACCTTGGCATCAAAAAAGTGTCACACATCTGGTATCGCCGTACTCAGGAGAAGTTGGGGAATGTGTTTTGGGGTGTTATTTTACATATACCCATGCTGGGTGAGAGAAATATCTTGGCAAACGACAACTTTTCCCATTTTTTTATACAAAGTTGGCATTTGACCAAGATATTTATCTCGCCCAGCATGGGTATATGTAAAATGACACCCCAAAACACATTCCCCAACTTCTCCTGAGTACGGCGATACCAGATGTGTGACACTTTTTTGCAGCCTAGATGCGCAAAGGTGCCCAAATTCCTTTTAGGAGGGCATTTTTAGACATTTGGATCCCAGACTTCTTCTCACGCTTTAGGGCCCCTAAAAAGCCAGGGCAGTATAAATACCCCACATGTGACCCCACTTTGGAAAGAAGACACCCCAAGGTATCCAATGAGGGGCCTGGCAAGTTCATAGACATTTTTTTTTTTCCGCATAAGTTAGCGGAAATTGATTTTTTTTTTGTTTTTTCTCACAAAGTCTCACTTTCCGCTAACTTAGGACAAAAATTTCAATCTTTCATGGACTCAATATGCCCCTCAGCAAATACCTTGGGGTGTCTTCTTTCCAAAATGGGGTCAGTTGTGGGGTGTTTGTACTGCCCTGGCATTTGAGGGTCTCCGCAATCATTACATGTATGGCCAGCATTAGGAGTTTCTGCTATTCTCCTTATATTGAGCATACAGGTAATGAGATTTTTTTTTCCGTTCAGCCTCTGGGCTGAAAGAAAAAAATGAACGGCACAGATTTCTTCATTCGCATCGATCAATGTGGATGAAAAAATCTCTGCCAAAAAAAAAAAATGGAGGGGAAAGGCGTCTGCCAGGACATAGGAGCTCCGCCCTACATCCATACCCACTTAGCTCGTATGCCCTGGCAAACCAGATTTCTCCATTCGCATCAATCGATGTGGATGAATAAATCATTGCCGGGATTTTTTTTTATATATATATATATACAAAGTGCTTGCCAAAGCATAGGAACGCCGCCTCCTCCTCAGCTCGTATGCCTCGGCAAACATATCTGTCACTGCAGAGGAGAAAATCCCGTCTTGCAGCGCCGCATACACCGACTTGCGTGTAATCTGACAGCAGCGCAATGCTTCTGTCAGAATGCACATCGGTGCTGCAGCTAGTAGATCGGTTGGTCCACCTGGAAGGTAAAAAGACAAAAAAAAAAAAAAAAAAAGAAAAAACCAGGCCACAACGCAATAATTTTATTAACTTTGGAACAGAACGTGTAACTTTAACTTTTGGAACTAAACATTAACCTGTTTGCTTACCTGTTTTTTTTTTTTTTTTTTTTTTTTTGTTTTTTTACCTTTATAGAACAAACCTCTCCTTCCCCATGGGTCAATGTGCAAAGCGCAAATCGCCCAAAGATGTGGCGAAGTGCGTTATGCACTTTGTCCCATGTGAAAGGAGACGTTTGCAGCAGCTGTGAGTGAATGGGCCCTAATAGCCCTGTGTGCCTATCCTGGTGAGATGTGATCCCTATGCTAGGTGTACCTGTGTGTGGTACTTTCGGAAACACTCCCCTAAGCATAGGGCAGGGTGGTCGGGACAGTCAGGACAGAAATAGCGGGTGTCACGCCTTATTCCACTCCTGCTACAGACACGACATTTTTTTCGGGGTGGCGGTCGGTTTGAGGTACCAGCAACGACACTGGGGAAGTGTCGCTCGTGTAGACGGCTAACTACACTGGTGGATGGGGCCACGGAACCTCCTGGATACAGGAGGTTCGCGATGATCTCTTCCTGAAATTTGAGGAAGGATCCAGTTCTCCCAGCCTTACTGTAGAGAACAAAACTATTGTACAGAGCCAATTGAATTAAATATACAGACACCTTCTTATACCAGCGTCTGGTGCGTCGGGAAACTAAATACGGAGCCAACATCTGGTCATTGAAGTCGACCGCTCCCATGTGGAGGTTATAGTCGTGGACTGAGAGGGGCTTTTCAATGACACGGGTTGCTCGCTCAATTAGTATTGTCGTGTCTGCGTGAATGGAGGAGAGCATGTAAACGTCACGCTTGTCTCTCCATTTCACCGCGAGCAGTTCTTCGTTACACAGTGCGGCCCTCTGCCCCCTTGCAAGACGGGTGCTAACGAGCCGTTGGGGGAAGCCCGCGCGACTAGTTCGCGCGGTACCACAGGCGCCAATCCGTTCTAGAAACAAATGCCTAAAGAGGGCCACACTTGTGTAGAAATTGTCCACATAAAGATGGTACCCCTTGCCGAATAAGGGTGACACCAAGTCCCAAACTGTCTTCCCACTGCTCCCCAGGTAGTCAGGGCAACCGACCGGCTCCAGGGTCTGATCTTTTCCCTCATAGACCCGAAATTTGTGGGTATAGCCTGTGGCCCTTTCACAGAGCTTATACAATTTGACCCCATACCGGGCGCGCTTGCTTGGGATGTATTGTTTGAAGCCAAGGCGCCCGGTAAAATGTATCAGGGACTCGTCTATGCAGATGTTTTGCTCAGGGGTATACAAATCTGCAAATTTCTGGTTGAAATGGTCTATGAGGGGCCGAATTTTGTGGAGCCGGTCAAAAGCAGGGTGGCCCCTGGGACGGGAGGCGGTGTTGTCGCTAAAGTGCAGGAAACGCAGGATGACCTCAAATCGTGTCCTGGACATAGCAGCAGAGAACATGGGCATGTGATGAATCGGGTTCGTGGACCAATATGACCTCAATTCATGCTTTTTTGTCAGGCCCATGTTGAGGAGGAGGACCAGAAAAGTTTTAAATTCGGAAACTTGGACTGGTTTCCACCGGAAAGGCTGGGCATAAAAGCTTCCCGGGTTAGCGGTGATAAATTGTGTGGCATACCTGTTTGTCTCTGCCACGACTAAGTCTAAAAGCTCCGCAGTCAAGAACAGCTCAAAAAATCCCAGGGCCGAACCGATCTGAGCTGTCTCAACCCGAACTCCAGACTGGGCGGTGAAAGGGAAAACTACGGGTGCGGCTGAAGTTGGGGACTGCCAATCAGGGTTTGCCAGCACCTCTGGGATTCTAGGGGCTCTACGGGCACGTCTTTGCGGTGGCTGCGACGGGGTCACTACTGCACGTGCCACCGTACCAGCTTCAACTGCCCTTCTGGTGCTCGCTACTTCACCAGGTTGTACGGCAGTGCTGGTTCTAGGTCCAGGAAGGGCTGGGCTGCTGGTGTATGCCTCACCACGTAATCCGACAGCACCAGCCCCACTCTGCTGCTCTTGAAGCGGATCCTGCGCAACCTGTGGTCTAGCGACACGGGGCCGGGTACGCCTGGTGGTATCAGGGACCTCAGCCTCCTCGTCCGAACTTTGGGTCAGAGAGCCACTGCTTTCTACAGGTTCGTATTCTGACCCGCTGGATTCATCAGATGAGGGTTCCCACTCCTCATCTGACTGGGTCAGAAGCCTGTAGGCCTCTTCAGAGGAATACCCCCTGTTAGACATGTGGGCAACTAAATTTAGGGGTATTCCCTGAGACTACCCAAGAAAAAAAAAGCAAGCCTGTCTTACAAATGGGAGGCTAGCGAAGTACCGGAGGCCGCTGCGGTTGATAAAAAATATCAAAACTGATTTTTTTATCGCCGCAGTGCGTGTAAAGTGAATGTGCAGCGATCAAAAAAAATAATTTTTTTTGTCACTGCGGTGGGGCGGGCGTGGGTGTACGCACGTGTGGGCGACCGATCAGGCCTGATCGGGCAAACACTGCGTTTTGGGTGGAGGGCGAACTAAAGTGACACTAGTACAATTATAGATCTGACCGTGATCAGTTTTGATCACTTCCAGATACTATAAAAGTACAAATGCTGATTAGCGATACGCTAATCAGCGAATAACGGACTGCGGTGCGGTGGGCTGGGCGCTAACTGATCGCTAACTACCTA
Organism: Bufo gargarizans; assembly: GCF_014858855.1. Taxonomy (NCBI): domain Eukaryota; kingdom Metazoa; phylum Chordata; class Amphibia; order Anura; family Bufonidae; genus Bufo; species Bufo gargarizans. Next base: position 23,588,531 of record NC_058087.1, on the reverse strand, counting down.
ACCAAGGGACCTAAACTATACTGAAACCTAACGGTCAATAACAGTGAAAAAAAAATGTGACAGTTTGCACTGATCACTTTTTTCCTTTCACTAGTGATTGACAGGGGGGGATAAAAGGGGTGATCAAAGGGTTAATTGGGGTGATCTGGGGGCTAAATGTGGTGTGGTGGGTACTCACAGTAATGATGTGCTCCTCTGCTCCTCTGCTGGAACCAACCGACCAAAAGAAGGAGCAGAGGAGCACAGCAGCCATATAACCCCATCATATTTACTAATATGTGGGGTTAAATGGCTGCTGATTGGTTTTTTTGAAAATCAGCAGCCTGCCAGCCAATGATCGTGGCCGGCAGGCTGCTGACGAAATACTCTGCAGTGAAATGCCGGCCCGCGATGCGCCGATGCGTCCAGGAGGAACTAATCAACCACCTCCCGGACGCATCGGTGCGTACAGCGGTCGGGAGGTGGTTAAAGGGGTTGTCCCATGAAAAATATTCTACTGTTTTCAAACCAGCACCTGGATCTGAATACTTTTGTAATTGCATGTAAATAAAAATTGCGCATAGCCACTGACTTATTCAATATAATTTATCTGTTTAGCGCCACCTGCTGTTTGTTCTTTTTCATATTTCTTTGTCCTGCTCACTGAGAAGGCCGCACATGCTCAGTTTCATCCTCCAACTCCCTCCTGAGCTGTAACAGGGAGAGGTCTGTAGAGTAAGGTCGCTTTCACACGGGCGAGAATTTCGCGCGGGTGCAATGCGTGAGCTGAACGCATTGCACTCGCACTGAATCCGGACCTATTCACTTCAATGGCGCTGTGCAGATGAGCGGTGATTTTCACGCATCACTTGTGCGTTGCGTGAAAAACTCAGCATGTTCTATAGTCTGCGTTTTTCGCGCAACGCAGGCCCCATAGAAATTAATGGGCATGCGTGAAAATCGCAAGCATCCGCAAGCAAGTGCGGATGCGGTGCGATTTTAACGCATGGTTGCTAGGAGATGATAGGGATGAAAGCAACCCTGGACCCCATTTAAGTGTATTCCCTGTATTATTTTCCCTTATAACATGTTTATAAGGGAAAATAATAGCATTCTTAATATAGAATGCATAGTAAATTGTAGATTAAGGTGTTAAAAAAAAAATTAAAATTTAACTTACCTGTTCCAATTGATTGCACCGGCATCCTCTTCTTGCTTCTTCTTTCAGGACCTGCGAAAGATTTTGGTGACATAATCGCGCTCACCACTTCTTCTTCATTCTATCTTCATTCAGCAGGACCTGCACTGACGTCACCGCGCTTACCACGTGATGAGCGCAGTGACGTCACCGAAGGTCCTTTTCCAGCCAGGTCCTGCAAGCAGACGAGCCCATCTGCGCGATCAAGTGGATAAGGTGAGTTACATTTTATTTTTTTAACCCCACAAAGGACCTTTTTTAAGGATTCTGAATTAAAGAATACTATTATTTTCCCTTATAACCATGTTATAATGGAAAATAATAAAGTATACAGAACACCAATCCCAAACCCGAACTTCAGTGAAGAAGTCTAGGTACCATAGTCAGTTTTTTATCACTCGCGTGCAAAACGCATTTTACCCGCGCAATAAAAACTGAACATTGGAACGCAATCGCAGTCAATTGCGTACCTACTCGCACGATTTTCCCGCGACGCACCCGCATCCTATCCAGCCCTCACACGCGACGCCCGTGTGAAAGAGGCCTAATGCTCATGTTTGGGAACACCTGGTAGTGGAGCGGCACATGCACAGTCGCCATCTGCGCTGCCCAGTTACCAGCAGCAGATCCTTTGCACTTGCATCACTACTCGCAGCAGCAGTGCAGGCATTAGGTTGACATGGCCAGGTGAGATGTCTGGCTCTGGTCAATCAAGGAAAAGGGGGGAATCTCTTAGGCCTTTTTTTCCCGTTCCGTTTTTGCGTTCCGTATACGGAACATATACGGAACCATTCATTTCAATGGACCCGCGAAAAAAATGGAAGGTACTCCGTATGCTTTCGTACGCGATCGTACGCGCTGTAAAACGCCCAGGTGAGAACCATTCCCATAGGGAAGCATTGGTTTTCATGTGTTGAGCGTTTTACAGCGCGTTTGAACGCGCTGTAAAACGCTCAGGTGTGAACTCAGGCTGGGTTCACACCTGAGCGTTTTACAGCGCGTTCCTACGCGCTGTAAAACGCACAACAGGCAAGAACCAATGATTCCCTATGGGAATGGTTCTCACCTGGGCGTTTTACAGCACGTACGATCGCGCTGTAAAACGCCCGACGCTCAAACAAGTGCTTGAGCTTTTTTTTGGGCGTTTGTCGCGCGTTCCCGCACATAGATATTCGGGAACGCGCGACAATGTGCGCACGCCTGTCTCTGTATGCGCGATTGTAAACGCCCGTACAATCGCGCATACAGAGCGCTCGTTTCAGAACGCTCAGATCTGAACCCAGCCTTAGGGTTACTGTTTTACTGCTCTTTTCTAAGCATTAGGCACCTCACCTGACAGGGGGCATTGCTTCACTAGGTAGAAGTGTGGCTTTGAGATAAAATGTCCTAAATGCACCTCCATGCACCAAAAATGTGGCCAAATTTTGATGTATTTTTGGAGTGAAACTTTGCCAAGTTATAGGTGGAATAAACTTGGACTAAGCAGTTACAAAGACAAATTTCTGATGCACAAATGGAATTCTATTTACTATTTACAAAGGTTCAGGCGCCAGAATAGTAAATTTGTCTAATATTAAGACTGTGATTCATATGTATTCTTAGATACTATTAGTAAGGGCTCATGCACACAAAGGTGTGCCGGTCAGGCCTGTGCTCTGGACTGCAACTTGCGGTCCACAATGCATGGGCACTGACCTGTAGGGCCGCCGCACTCACTTGAATAGGGTCCCGTGATCCGCCTGCACTACTCTGTAGTGCTTCCGTGGATTCTGTGCCCTCCGTTCCGCACCGACATACCGGATTGCGGACCCCTTCAAGTGAATGAGTCCGCGTCCGTGATGTAGGGTGCACTACGGCCGGTGCCCGCACATTGTGGAGCCGTGCTATTTGCGGGCCGCAATACGGGCACTGCCGGGCAACGAGGCCTAAATCTTCCCCAGTGTATCCAGCTGTTAGAACCCAGCAGCGAGTGTTCAATGCCCCTACAGCACCACCACAGGTGAAATTAAGTATTACACAATGTCCATTGAAATCAATAGACTGGAAGTAAGGCCTCATGCACACAAACATATATTCTTTCCGTGTCCGTTCTGTTTTTTTTTGCAGACCATATATGGAACCATTTATTTCAATGGGTCCGCAAAAAAAGGAAGTTACTCTATGTGCATTCCGTTTCCGTATGTCGGTATTTCCGTCCCGCAAAAAAATAGAACATGTCCTATTATTGTCTGAATTACGGACAAGGATAGCACTGTTCTATCAGGGGCCAACTAAATACGGAATGCAAACGGACGTCATCCGTATTTTTTGAATATCCGTTTTTTGCGGACCGCAAAATACATACGGTCGTGTGCATGAGGCCTAAAAGGTAGGAGGTTCTGGGCCCTCCAAAGTGAGATAACGGGTAATAGATAACTTCCTGGATGGGGACAACCTTTCTGTTCTCATCCCATAACTATGTGCATGTAGTTTCAATAAAATACAGAGCGCGCCTTTCATTTCCACCCTCCACAGCAGCGCTCTGTAATGTACTCTGCTTTATTCTCGAAAATCTTATGTTCGTTCAGAATGCAAAAAGCAGAACACCTGTTCATTTTTATCCTTCCAGATGTTTTCCGCTGGCAAAGTGCTCACTTAGAATGTGAACAAGGTTATTTCTTTTTTTAATGTTTGCTGTCTACATTTCAACTCGCAGCCATGCACTGCCCCCCCTGACCACTAGGTGGCAATGTTGCTTTTTCTTTTTCTAAAATCCTCCAAAAAAAATAAAAAGGAAGAAGAAGAAAATTTACAATCCGGCCAAACAAGATAGATAAATTAAGAGACAATTATCCATGTTCTACTCTCTCCGCTATGTGTGATTAAACTAGTTTCTTGCAGCCTGCAGGATAAATTCTATAGGGTGTCTGACTTAGTCAGAACTGTTTCTCTATATACACACCCTTCCCAGATTTCACCTCAATCTGTCATACAGATTTGACACCATAGTCCTTCGGTGCTACTTTGAAATGACATGTATATAATGTGGAATAATGTGCAGATTACAGCCAGGGAGACTTTCACAAAAAATATAGTATGCTCTCATCTATCCTATGAAAATGAATATGTGGATGTAGCAGAGCTGAATTTGTCACTACATTTGCTTCTTTTGTGTATCTCGATAGCTGACCGTTAAGATCGGGAAGAAGTTTAACCTGCAGTCCTATGTAAACTGCAAATACAACTTTGCGACATGTTGAGGAGTACCAAATGAGAAACTCAGCCCTGGTAATTTTGAAACACAGATAAAACACAATGCACTATTATTATTTTTTTAAATCTGGGTGTCCTTTTATTTCTACGTCTATATCGTCACCATTTGTGTATATATTAACATATTTCCATTCATTTGATGGAGATGCAACATACAGCACTGCAAATATTAACCTTGCACTGGGCACAATGACTTCCACTGCAGAGGTAGCAGAGCTGGGTCTGACATTTGGCAGACTCACATGATTTCACAATATGGCTTGACATAAGACTACGAATAATCCTGTGAATTCTGACAATGGACCAAAGAAACGTAATACATTCAGCACTGCTACATCTGTGTACAGCATGAAATTATTACATATCCAGTGACTCCTGATTGATCGATCATAGAATGTTCTAGATCTTCATGACAAATTCAGCTGTGCTACATCTGAACATGTTGGAAATTGATTACATATACAGTTAAAAAATATGATTTATTAATACAAAAGGTTACAGATAACCTTATAGCCAAATAACAAAATCAGCTCTGCTACATCTGTACCTATTGAACAATGATCGGAATTGGATACCGAGCAAACATACATGTCACCAATACTAAAATTTACAGACAGTAAAATATCGAATTCATTTCTTCTACATCTGTACTTATAAACATTTGAAAAAAAGCTCCATGTGGGAGCTGAAACGTTGTGACGGACTCAGGTGAATAACGCACGCCTTTTTTTTTTTTTTTTCATTCACTTCTGGAGTGCCGCGATCTTTTCTGCTTTGTAGACATTCGATTAGATATATGGTTACACAAGTTTCAGCGATGCAAAATGTCATAGATATTAAAATAACAAATTCAGCTCTGCTACATCTGCGCGTATTTGCGCATATTAATGCAGTGGAAAATATTATTTATTTTATTTTTTTTAACATTCTACAGTATATAGAATTCAAATTTTTTTATATTTGAATTTGAGAGATATCGTAGATTAAAATATATAGGAGCCGAAACCGTACGGCGTCTCCTCTGACGGTAATTAGCATATGCAATTATTTTGGCCTTTTTTTTTTGATTTTTTTTATCGCACACCTGAAATGTTCTATTATCCAGTGTATCCAGGCACCAGCGTGAGATTGATTATTTCTTAAACTCGTCTAAATCGCTATGAAATTTGCAAAATGAGGTGAAAATATGAGTGATAAACAATTTGTAAAATGCCACTTCAAAAATACATAAGCAAATTATAGGATAAAACAAGTCTCTCCTGGGTGGTTATTGACTATGAAAGAGCTCAAAGCTGAGATCAATAACCATTCAGGTGGCAGGCAGCTCCTTAGAGAAATTGTTAATGAATCGATATTTTTTTTAAATGTAAGTCAGGCCAAAAAAAAAATTTAAAATTAAAAATGCATACACTGATGCAGCAAAGTGGAATTTGCGAGATGTAGCAGAGCTGAAATAGTCAACTGGAATAATTTGATATCTGACGTTTTGCACAGGGCGTCCACATTGAGTAATCTCAACGCACAAAAAAAAATAAAATCAGTCGACAAAATCAGCTCTGCTACATCTGACTATACTTATCATATACTTGCAGGTTTAATGTAAGTATTTTTTAGAGGTGGCGCTCTTTTTTAATTGGAACGCGCTTCTATTGATTGTTGGAATTTTTTTATTTATTATGCAGATTTTTTTTATTTATTTTTTTACGCCCGCTCGTTCTGATTCACACCATCCTGTTTTACATCAGCAATGATTGTGACAGTCAGGAAGCGACTGCAATACATTATACAGTACGTCTCAGGTTATAGGGTCCTAAGTTGATTCAAAAATAAGCAAAAATATAGTTTTTTTTCCTCCGTGTTGGCTTTTGGAACGCTTGAGGATTTCTCGGCACTTACGTGAAAAGGGTCAATTTATCAGTCTGATTTTTATTAATGCTGCTGAGGAAATCTGGAGGAGAAATACTGTCTCATCTGACGTATTCCATATAGTCAGCTCAATACTGTCACGCGGGTTAGGAGACTTTGCGCTTTTCTGTTCTGCCAAGGTAGCAGAGCTGAGCTTGTCAGTGTAGTAGAGCAGAGTTGTCCATTTGGCACACACGTGTGGTTTTACATAGGACTACAGGTAAATCCACTACATTATCTATAAGGTTGCTTTCACATGTGCAGTTTTTATGCAGATGATGATGCCATACTACAATCTCTCCTCCATAATCCCCATTCCTTTTCTATCCACTTCTTTCTTTGGTTTCCAAAACTGCATAAAAAAAATCCATGAACTCTCCTTATGTAAAGTGTAGTTCCAAATGGTTAGGTGACAAAATCAGCTCTGCTATACCTACAGTTACAACCTATACTACATACAATTAAACCCTACAAATTATAATTATATATTATGGCAACAGAATATTTTACTTTAATATGTAACTGTAAAACTGCTACAACATATATTATTATTTATTTATTTTTCCAAGCCTTCAATATTGACTTTACTAAAAGAAGTCACTTTTGGAAATAAGGAGATAAAAGCATTTCATTTTGAGAACATGACATATTTATCATTAAAAATTTCCACAAACACAACGGACAGATGTATACAAATATAGCAGAGCTGAATTTGTCATTGAGCTTTCTCTTTGGTGCATTGTGATAGCTCACTGAGTTGAGATAACGCAGCAGGGATATTTGCTCTCCTGTGTAGAACTACAGAGTAAACATTGTAAGGTCATGACGAGTTGGCCAAATGACAAATTCAGCTCTACTACATCATTAAAGTCAGCCTGCTATATTATACTACCTGTGAGACCCTTTATTTATAATGCTTTATTCTAAAAGGAGTTATTTTTTACAGCGGGTGTACCTGGATCTTACACGCATTAGATACGGTCAGCGCTTCGATGCCACTGATCACACTTGGCATTGGGCAGCTCTTACCAAGCATTAGATGTGGCTGAGGACTGCAGCTGGCTCTTCATATCCAGGGCTGGGTGATTGCTGATATGACTTAACTGGATATAAAACCCTGGCTCATAGGTGGCTTTACAAAGCTGGAACTGATACACTGCACAAAAGAGAAACAAAGTAATAATAGTAATAACAACAACAGTAAATAATAAACACGTGCATTGTAGATCTATGTAAGAGAATAGGAAAAAAACATAAGATTATTGTCCAGGTTCCAAGAGACAAATAAAGCCAATGTCATTTCCTTTTCTTTATTTTTTTTTACTTTAAAAAATCACTAATCCTAAAAATGAATTATTCAGAACTATACGCCGTTTGTCACTCTGCAGAATTCTCTGCATGGCCCTGAACAGTCTTCAGAAATCCTGCAGAGAACTCAGAGGTTAATCTCCTGCTGATCTGTTCCATTTCCCTCTGGAGAACACTTGAGGGGGTGGGGTTTAGTCAAAGAGGCGGGGCTTTCTGTTCTACTGCAGACAAGAGCAAAGGGGGTTGGCTCCTGCTGCAGCAACTTGTCTTACAGTGCGGAGGAGGAGGGAGACAAGTCCGAATACCCAGGACACAGAGAGAAGATTTCTTACTTTTAAATGTATAATAAAATAGAGTCAACAGAAAGGAGGTGATTAAGAGAGAAAGTGTGGGATTTGTTCTTTCTAATTTTTGTGCATGTTTGTATAGTTTGTATGTTCTCCCTGTGGTTGCGTAGGTTTCCTCCTGGGTACTCTGGGTTTCCGCCCACACCCCAAAGACATAGGCCTCATGCACACGACCGTTGTTGTGTTCCGTTCCGCAAAATGGGGTTCCGTTGTTCCGTGATCCGTTTCCGTGTGTCTTCCTTTATTTTTGGAGGATCACCAGACATGAAGGAAAGTAAAAAGAAGTCTAAGTCAAGTTTGCCATGCAAATGATAGGAAAAAAACGGACGCGGGGACGCGGATGACAATCTTGACTTGAATGGGTCCGCGAACCGTTTTCCGTGAAAAAAATAGGACAGGTTATATTTTTTTGACGGATTGAAACCACGGATAACGGACGCGGATGACAAACGCTGCGTTAGCCGAGTTTTCAACGGACCCATTGAAAGTCAATGGGTCAGCAGAAAATCACGAAAAATGGAACAACGGACAGCAAGTGATGATATAGAATATTCGACACAGTCCTGACCTCAGTATCTGAGGAAAGGGATTTAGGAGTAATTATTTCAGAAGACTTAAAGGTGGGAAGACAATGTAATAAAGCAGCACGAAATGCAAGCAGAATGCTTGGATGTATAGGGAGAGGTATAAGCAGTAGAAAGAGTGAAGTGCTTATGCCGCTGTACAGAACACTGGTGAGACCTCACTTGGAGTATTGTGCGCAGTACTGGAGGCCATATCTCCAGAAGGATATAGATACTCTAGAGAGAGTTCAGAGAAGAGCTACTAAACTGGTCCATGGATTGCAGGATAAAACTTACCAGGAAAGGTTAAAAGACCTTAATATGTATAGCTTGGAAGAAAGAAGAGACCGAGGGGATATGATAGAAACTTTTAAATACATAAAGGGAATCAACTCGGTAAAGGAGGAGAGCATATTTAAAAGAAGAAAAACTAACACAAGAGGACACAGTTTTAAATTAGAGGGGCAAAGGTTTAAAAGTAATATAAGGAAGTATTACTTTACTGAGAGGGTAGTGGATGCATGGAATAGCCTTCCTGCAGAAGTGGTAGCTGCAAATACAGTGAAGGAGTTTAAGCATGCATGGGATAGGCATAAGGCCATCCTTCATATAAGATAGGGCCGGGGCTATTCATAGGATTCAGATATATTGGGCAGACTAGATGGGCCAAATGGTTCTTATCTGCCGACACATTCTATGTTTCTATGTTTCTATGTTTCTATGTATGTAAAGTGCTGCGTAATACAGTAGCGCTATATAAGTGCATAAAATAAATAAATACATATAGTTTGCCTTCAATTATCTTGGCTTCCCTTTGTATCTAAAGCAGCTATAGCAGAGGGAGGTAAACAGACCTTAAGGCTAGGTCTACACGACGACATTTGTCGCCCAACATTTTGTAGCACCAATGTCGCGCGACAATTTTTATAATGGTAGTCTATGGTGTCGCACTGCGACATGCTGCGACTGCGACACGACAGTCGCAAAAAATCCATTCGAGATGGATTTTTCTGCGACTGTCACGTCGCAATCGCAGCATGTCGCATGTCGCAGTGCGACACCATAGACTACCATTATAAAAATTGTTGAGCAACATTGGTGCAACAAAATGTCACGCAACAAATGTTGCAGTGTAGTTCTGCCCTATCTGTCGTGCGACTTATTGTCGCGCGGCAAATGTCGTTGTGTAGACCTAGCCTTATAAATACCCCACATCCCAGATGTGATTGTTCCATGTAATTGCTACTGCCTTTCCACACAGGGCGTTCTAAAATTGATGTCATTGTTATTTTTACCTGCGTTTTTAATGTTGTTTCTTAGTTTTGTACTTTGTGAACATGTGACAGCATGCCGAGTTTTGAAAAGAAATTCCACTCACCTCAAAATGTTAAAAGAGGCCTCAAACCAAAACACTATAGGGGTCATTTACTAAGACCGGCATATTAGATGACGGTCTTAATATCCCCTATAGCTGGCACAGACCTCTACATAACTTCAGTGCATCCACCACCGTTTCTAAATATAAGACAGCTCCCTTGCTGTCTTACATTTAGACCGTTTTCTACGCCTAAAACAAGCATAGAAAATGATGAATGAGACAGGCCTACTGGCCCGTCCCCTTCCCCACCCACGCCACTTTTTTAGACTTGGCGTGAGCGGGGAGAAGTCGCAGAAATATACAGTAGGTGTTTTTCTGGTCAGTAAATCACCCCCTATGAATGTAGTGTGGTAATGTGGACAGTGCGGGAAGGCATGTGTATTCCACCCAGATACCTCAGCTGGGTGAGATAACTAAAATCCGGAAAGCTGCAGTGGCCTCAGCAAAGTATAGTTTGCTGAGACAGTTTTGTATACATTTTCTTCTGGGCTGGATTTTATGTGGATTGGCAGATAGATTTGGTAGTGGGATCTGCCAGTCCACACTCTTCAGGCACAGGTGTTCCCTTTCACCTGAGGTGAGGCCTGCTGTAATCAAGGGGGCATAAAACCAACCCTCTGCGTGTTAGGGGGAAGGAAAGGTTGAGGAGGCCTGAGAGAGGGAAGGAAAGGCTGAGGAAGCCTGAGTTTGGGGGACCTAGCGACGCCTGCGGAGAGAGGGTTGCACGGCTAGAGTCAGGCGGACTTCTGGGCCACAATCCCCTAAAGGTACTTATGTTGTTATACTCACAGCCTGGAGGCTGCTAGACTGTTTGGGCTGAGAAAGCTGCATCTGATCACATGTGTGAACTGTGTTCTTTAGAGGTGAGTCAGGGAATGAATTATGTATTAGGTAGTGCCTAGACGGGCAGGAGTTATTTTGGTTGCCGTATTGTGCTAAAGTACTAGAAAATAATGCATCGTTTGGACTTGAATCCGGTTGTCTGCGAGAAATCTGTGATTGAGATCCCCTGAGAGAGCAATACTTTACAGTAGATTTTATATTATTTCACTATATAGTCTAAACAAGTATGTGGCAGCAGCATTTGTAGCAAAAAAAATAAAAAAACGCATCAAAACCACCACTAAAATTGCAGTAAAAAACACAACTAAACAAATTAAAAATTTAATAAAATTGAACGTTTAACTGATTCACTGTTCGCATTTTTTTTAAGGGGTTGTTCCACTACTTACAACTCACTCCTAGTATATAGGATAAGTATCTGATCAGTGGGATTTGACCTCTAGGGCCCCTGCTGATCATGAGAACAGAGGCCTGTGCTGAATGGGGTAGTGCATACACTCGGCTGCCCGATTGAGTTGAATAGAGTGAGAGTGCGCATATTAGTCCCCATTCTAGTGATCGGCGGGGGCCCCAGCAGTCTGACCCATGGCGATCAGGCACATCTCTTGTCCTGTGGATAAGGGATATGTTGCTGTAGTGAGACAACCTCTTTAACTACAAATTATAAAAGGTAATGTATATATATATAAAAAAAAATCACAAAAAGATTATGTCAGCTACTAGAGATTCAGCTGCTTCTCCGAATTTTGCAAAAAAATTCTCTTAGTCACGAAGCATATTTCTTTGTAAATAGCGGGTAAAATAGGGTTGTTAAAAAAAAATTGAAATTGAAAAATTGAACTTCCGCGGCCATCTTGCCTGAAGATCCAGTTTGAAATCTCGCTTGGCGCGTGATGATGTCATCACGTCGGCCGGCATGGTGACGTCATACGTCACTGCTCACATCGGGGATCTTCAATCAAGTTGGCAGCGGTGGCCTCATTGCGCTCAAATGGATGAGGTGAGTATGTTTTTTAAAAAATTGTTACCACTATTTCAGGGAATATTGATTGGTTACCACAAAGCATGAGGAAATACGGCTTAGCAGCGAATCAAATTTTTCTTGAAATTTGGATCAAATTACACTTCGTCAGCTTTGATTCACTCATCACTATCGGCTACAAATTATCTTTTTCTCATTATTTGTATATGACAACTCTCAAAGTAACCATCACGCAGAATGCTGACCTGAAATTCTCTAAAAAACAGGTAGCTCATCTTGCCAAATGACCAGTTCAGTTTTACTGCACCTGTCAAAGCCAGCTATGCTACTTGTATAATACACACATAATATACTGCATAAAAGTAAATATCTAAGTAATAAACCACTGTAACAGTATACTAAGGGGTAATGTGCAGAGGCAAACAATTCATACTTGTCTGTATAAATTTAAGAAAAAAAAATCGATGTTGTTTTTAAAAATTAACAATGGTAAGTATGTGTATAATATTTATAGTACTGTGCAAAAGTGATAGGCATGTGTGGAAAAACTTCTGCAAAGTAAGAATGCTTTCACAAATAGAAATGTTAACAGTTCAACCTTAACTTTATTCTGCAACAGGACAACAACCCCAAATATCCAGCCAATAAGAACTATCGTAAAGGCTATGTACACCTTTGGGAGATTAAAAAAAAAATAATTATTGCATTGTACTCATTTTGAGCTAAAAATCTTTTTTTCAATTGGTCTTTATTAAAAATATAAAGCCCTATTGTCTGTACATAGATGAGATGCTCTAGTAGCAGCCTCTGGATTTTCTCTCTTTTCCCTCAGTTGGGAGCTGACGGGTTCCTTATCTCTGCTCTCTGACATTATGAACACTCATTATAGCTCAGTTCTTATGTTATGTAACCTAAATAAGTGTTTATGTCCTTTTGTAGTTTAGAAATAAGGGTTATCAGATTTGTGGCACAAAGTGAAAGCACCAGTCACACAGTAAAAAAAACAGTTAACCCCTTGTGACAGAATGGCTTAATATTTATAGCAATGGCAAATTGAAAATAGGATTTCTAGCCAAAAATTTGTAAAATTCAATCATAAACAAAATTGTCTCCGAAGGTGTACATAGGCTTTAAGCATAAAGAAGAACAAGGAGTCCTGGAAGTGAAGATATGGCCCCCACAGAGGCCTGATCTAAACCATCCAGTCCGGGATTACATGAAGAGACAGAAGGATTTGAGCAAGCCTACATCCACAGAAGATCTGTGATTAGTTCTCCAAGATGTTTGGAACAATCTCACTGCCAAGTTCCTTCAAAAACTGTGTGCAAGTGTACCTAGAAGAACTGAGGCTGAAAACAAAGGGTGGTAGATTTCTCGTTACATGTTGCTAATAGAGATGTCGCGAACATAAAATTTCCGCAAATGTTCGCGAACGTGCGAACCGGGCGAACCGCAATAGACTTCAATAGAAAGGTGAATTTAAAAACCCACAGGGACTCTTTGTGGCCACAATAGTGATGGAAAAGTTGTTTCAAGGGGACTAACACCTGGACTGTGGCATGCCGGAGGGGGACCCATGGCAAAACTCCTATGGAAAATTACGTAGCTGACCCAGAGTGTGGTAAGTTGAAATCGCAATGCGATTTATAGAACTTGAATTAATCGCATTGCGATTTCAACTTTCTCAAATCCGACAGTACATTCTAGCATGGAGTCGTTCCCATGGTGATGGGGACGCTCCATGAGCACGGAAGTCGGCAGAAGTTCTAAGTTGAAATCGCAATGCCATTAGGAACTCAGATCTAAGTTGAATTTGCATTGCGATTACAACTTAGATCTGAGTTCCTAATGGTTGTATTGCTAGAATTGACAATGAATGTAGCGCTATATTCTCAATCTTCGTTATATTCTATCAATATAACCATTAGGAACCCAGCTCTAAGTTGTAATTGCAATGCGATTAATATAACCTGTATTATTTGCATTGCGATTACAACTTTGTGACACTGCAGCTTCAGAATGAATCTAATAAGGATGCTGTCCTTGCTTTTTGATAGGCGGTGGGAGGGTCTGGGAGGGAGGGTCTGCTGCTGATTGGCTGGAATGTGTCTGCTGACTGTGAGGTACAGGGTCAAAGTTTGCTCAATGATGATGTATAGGAGGCGGACCGGACATCGCATATGTTCGCCCGCAGCGGCGAACGTGAACAAGCTATGTTCGCCAGGAACTATTCGCCGGCGAATAGTTCGGGACATCTCTAGTTGCTAATTCATAAAAAAAATAAACTATTAACACATCTATTTTTGAAAGCATTCTTATTTTGCAGCATTTTTTCCACCCCTGCCTAAAACTTTTCCACAGTAGTGAGGACTGGGTTGTCTCACTCGCTTTATTTCCTATTTGGCTTTTGCAAAAAGTTGCAAAAGAAGTATAAGTAAACAAACATTGTTAAAAATGTAAAATATGAACTTTGAGAATTGATACATTCCTGTGCATTTACATGTAACATCTGTGAGTATTTAATATGTAAAATCCTGCGTCAGACAAATGCCATCCTAACGCCCTTTGCGCCCTCGACCTTTGGCACTGAGTATTTGCATGCGCGGTTCTTGCTCTATTGTGTATTAGTGGTATATTGTTTTCAGTAGATTCTTTCTTATCTCCAGTCGGCTCTGCTATGCAGAGAGCAGTACTGCCGTTCACTCCTAAGACTGGAGGGTTAAGTGCTGGTTGTCATTTCCTTCTTCAGTTTTCAGTGTGAGATCCTCTGCTTTGTTTAATAGCTGGGCATCAGCTCTTCAGGAATAATACAAATAACACAACTGCTATTATATTAAGCTGAATTCCTTGCCCTGCGGTCGTCACGGGCAGCTGCAGATTGTTCATTATTTGATCCAGGATCACCCGGCTTTATCATTATTGCATTTATCTTTGCCTTGCAAGCAGTCAGAGTTTTTGCGTCTAGCATTTCTATATGCAGGTGTGCAAGCAGCTGGTGACAGGCCACCTAAAACTGCACCTAGAGGGTGATGTCAATCTACCTCTCGTAGTGATGCCCACTTGACAGTCATATGTGTCTGAAGAGCTGTCTAGGAAGACATCTTCATAAGGTGCAGCTGCTATCCTAGGGACAAGGCATCAATATCATTTTCATATAAAACCCTGTTGTATCCACTACCTGTAGCTGCCTTTAGGGGGAGCTCATTGCATGGGGGATTTACACAGCTCCTATGGAGCTTATTACTAGCTGTATAGATATATCTGCCATTAGCTCCCTCTAGTGGTGGCTGTATGTATGCAAAACTATTTCCTCTAACAAATTGGAAAAAATGAGCTGCCCCGTACAGGCATAATAAATCAGCTCAGAATGTTAGACTTAATAAAAATGTGAATGGTGAACATTTCAAGTGTTAGAGCTAAGCTAAAATACCAGATGCAGCCCATGGACATGTGCAATTCTGTTTTTAAAGAAAACAGCCATGAGCTAAAAATCATTTTTTTGAATTGGTCTGTTTTAAAAATTATGGAGTCCTTATCTCTGCTCTCAGACCTTGTTCATGGGGGTTAAGGGTTATTAGATTGCGGCACAAAGTGAAAGTACAATGCACACAGCTAGAAAAAACTGTTAACCCTTTCTGACAGAACAGCTCAATATTTTTGAATAAAGACCAATTGGAAAAATCATTAAAAAAAATTGCCCCCCAAGGTGTACATATCTTTTAACCCATTCGCTAGCAGTGCCGTTCATGTACGGCGCTAGAGCGATGTGTAAACATGGCGCCCGCTTGCACATGCAGTGGGGGCCATGGCTCGCAGGTTTCTGCTGTTTTATACAGCAGAGACCTGCGGCTAATTACCGTGACCGGCAATAATGCTGATTGCGGTATTTAAAGGCTTTAGATGCCGTGTGGCCAATGTGGGCATCAGTAGTTGCGTTGAACACTGTAAGCCTCACTGACGAGGCTTTAAGTGTTCATGCTGCAATTCTTATTTTGGCTACCAGATGGCAGGCCAGGATAAGAAATGAGCAACTTCTAGTTTAAATGTCATTTAAAAAATCCCTGATAGAACAAAAAAAAAATGTAAAAGCATTATTTATAGGCTCATATATGAGCTTCAAAATCATCACAAAAAAAAATTAATATATAAAAGTTTAATTCACCCACCTTTCCGTATAATTAAAAAATAAATACCTAAATAACAATAAATATTAACATCATGGGTATCATCACAGCTGAAAACGGACCACTGAGATTACAATATTTAAAAAATTCCAATACGGCGAATCGCGTAACGGAAAAAAGGGGCAAAATTTAAAAATGTGCAATTTTTTCATTGCTTCTCTTACCCCAATTCTTTTTTTATAAATTGTGATCAAAAAGTCATGCACACTCCAAAATGCTATCAATAAAATCTACAGATTGTTTCGCAAAAACGGAGACCCTAAACACCTCAGTAGACATAAGTGTAAAAAGTTATGGGGGTCAGAATATGGTGATGTAAAAAAAATATTTAATTTTACATTTATTTTTACACTATTTAGACATAAAAAACCTACACATATGATATATAGTTGTAATTGTACTGACCCAGAGAAATAAGGGCATGGGTCAGTTTTGCCGTAAATGAAATGCCGTGGGAACAAAACTCGTAAACCGGTGGAGGAATTTTTTTTCCAATTCCCATTTGGAATTTCTTTACCGCTTCCCACTACATTTTATGCCATAATTAATGGTGGCATTAGAAAGTACAACCTGTCCCGCAAAAAATAAACCCTCGTACAGCTATGTGACCAGAAGTATAAAAAAGTTATGGCTGAAGAAAAATGAAAACGCAAAAAATGAAAAAACCTCCGGTAGCCTAAGGGTTAAAGAAGGCCCCTAGTTCTGCAATATGTGAGCCGTACAAGACAGGCATAATACATTGCAATAAAGACGTATCGCAGTACATTATGCAAGCAATCAAATTATCGAGTCCTGAAAAAAGAAAGTATGTCCAGAAAAATCCAAGGTGAAAAAAAAATCCTTTTTCCTTACAAGATTATTAGATATGTAAAAATTTGATTAAAAAAGTAGACAAAAATAGTATGAACCGTAATGACTACTATAAATTTAAAACACTGGCCCACATTTATAATAAAAAACACTGGTTTGCGGTGTGAAAAAGTCCCAAACTGCATGTTTCTCCGCTGGCCTAGCTACTTTCCTGAAAAGGGGGCGTGACGAGGGAGGGGGCATAACGAGGGAGGGGGCATAACGAGGGAGGGGGCATAACGAGGGAGGTGGCGGACCAGTGGCAACACCACATTTGTAATTCTCTACGTCAGTTTTTTGGTGTAGAAGAACACTGGCATAGATTTCAGCTCAGGTGTATGCCTTGTAATATATCAGGGGCATCATGCAGAAGAGTGCTTGGTTATCATACTATTATTTATCCTGCACAGTGAACAATTGCAGAATGGTGTTGGTCATATTCATCTCTAAAAAAAAGGAGAGAAGATGAACATTCCACATGTAATAACAATTTAGGAACATCTATTCTTATGACCCAATGATGTGCCATTCCTTTATTATTCCTGCTAGAAGTAATGAATGAATTACTAGTAGTGATGAGCGGCAGGGGCAATATTCGAATTTGCAATATTTCGCGAATATTTTATAAAATATTTGTCATATATTCGCAAATTCGAGAATTCGAGACTATATTCTTAATTGCGAAAATCTGCAATTTAATATACAGGTGTGGGTCACTTATGCTACATTTTTCAAGGTGGTATAAGTTTCTTGAGACTGGAGAAAATGGTTGGTACCGCAGAACATTAGAATAGCTTTATATGCAGATAGAGTGCTCCAATATATTTGCGCTTGCGAATTTTCGGCATTAGTAAGGGGTAGGCAAATTTTCTATTGGTTGCTGGGGATGTTGCTAAGCTGTGACAAAGCCTTCTCATTGGCCCACAAGCTAGAAGAAGGGAGGGATGATCACCTGATGTGTACTGTGTTAAAAAACAAACAAAAAAAAACTGAATGTTACATTTTTACGAATATATAGCGCTATATTCTAAATATTCGCAAATTCTCAAAGTGCCGATATTCACGATTAAAATTTGCTATTCGAATGTTCGCGCTCAACACTAACTACTAGCAGTTTACATTGAAGGTCCAGATGGGTGTTACCAGTTGGTAGTTTGTCCCTGCACAGTCTGACACTGGGAGCACTGATTGGATAATGTCAGACTCTGCAGGGACACACCCCCAACTGGTAACACCTAGCTGGACCTTCATTGCAAACTGCTAGTAGTTCATTCATTACTTCTAGCAGGAATAATAAAGGAATAGCACTACTTAGTCATAAGAATAGATGCTCCGGAATTGCTATTACACTGGGAATGCAAGTATTTGCTAAAACAAACATGTCAGGAGAGGAGATGTGTCTTCTTTAAGGGATAAATGGGCTTAAAGCTACAATGGAAAACTTTTTGCAGGTGTATTGCTTTGTCTAAAGTTAAGTGGCATACATAGCTATTAGGAGATCCAATATTCAGGATTAATTTGATTCGCCGAGAAGCCGAATTTCCTCATGCTTCGTGGTAGCAAATCAATATAACCTGAAATAGTGTAAAAAACAAACAAAAAAAATTATACTTACCTGCTCCATTTGCTCACGATGGACTGGCCGTGGCCATCTTGCTTGAAGATCTCAGCTGAAATCCCGTGCATGGTGACTAGAGATGAGTCCTCACTCCAGCCGGCATGATGACATCATACGTCACCACGCCAGCCGGCGTGATGACATAATCTTGCGCCGCACAGGATTTCGGCCGAGATCTTCAAGCAAGATGGACGCGGCCAGCTTTTCGCGAGCAAATGAAGGCGGTAAGTTTAATTAAATATTTTTTTTATTGTTAATTTTACATTCAGATGCCGCGATCATGTATAAATGCAGCATCTGAGGGGTACATTGACGGGGGCGGCCCTATCGCAGCTCCCTGTCATTGCACCTGTTACGAAGTAATTTGTCACGAAGAACATTTTTAAAGAAATTCGCTCTAATCTCTAATGGTGACTTATGACGTCATCACGTCAGCTGGTGTGATGAGGCCATCTCGGGCCGTGAGAGATTTCACGCAAGACCTTCAAGCAAGATGGTCGTGGCAAAGCAAATGGATCAGGTAAGTATTTTTTTGTTTGTTTGTTTTTAAATTTTACACTCTTTTATGTATATCAGATGCCGCAATCATCTATGAAAGCGACATCTAAGGGGCACCATGACGGGGAGCGTCGCAATTGTCGCTATCTGTCATTGCACCCACTTCTTTCAAATAAATGCGCTTTGTGACAAAGTAATTTGTCACATAGCAGATGTTTTTTGTAAAATTCGGCAAAACCAGCCAAATCGAAAATTACCAAACTTCGCTCATATCTAATAGCTATACCTCTAGATGCAATTGACCTTTTAAAAATGGGGCCAAGCCCTGACTGGTCCAGTGAGGAGATGCCCCAAGGAACATGTAAAAAGAAGACAAACCCGAGGCCCTTCTGTTTGGGGTGGAAATACTTGACACCACAATGGTCCTAATTTCATGTTTTCTTACGGCTCCCTCTCTTCTATGTTACCATGCTGTTATAGCCCACATAGATTCATTGCATTTCTTGTTATTTCTTTAGCATATGATTACCTGGGGAGACTTCTTTTTTCTCCTGTTTTTGGAGATAGTAATTTGTTGATTATTTGACCATCAATTCTTTAATTACAAACTCCATAATAACCAACAGGAGTAATAAATGAGTCCTGGACCCGTAGAACCCGATGGTATTTACAGATGCAACGTAACTATATAAACAGTATATTTCCTTTAATCATAAATCAATACTATTCTAGATTTGCATTTTCATAACTCGTTACCGTCATTTCCCTTACATAATAAAGTAAGTGGAGCGGGCGATCAGGGAATGCTGTTATGAGGAGCAGTTTGATTGTCAGAAATGTGAGATGAGGATAATAGTACACCAATTTGTCTGTTTCACAAAAATCAATACATATTGATTTTTTGATTCGTATGCCTTAGAAATTTATTTGAGATGACCCAAAAAGAAAGAGGTTATTGCTTTTATTAGTAGAAGGGCAAATGATGAAAAGCTGGTAAACTAATGAAAATAAACTGATGTAAATGAAATCACCTTTTTTTTAGACATTTTTTTTTTTTTTGCCTTCTGTTTGGGGGTTGCATGTAATTATTTTGACCCTTGCTTTTGTCTGTAAATTATTGTCATATGCGTCTTACAGTTTTTATCTATTGAAGAGGAAGGGATATTGACCCCTCAAACCAGTGCAGATGCAGTCCCTGAAATTGTGGACAAAATGTAACCAAAAATTCCATATTTCTTTTTCTTTTCAAATCTTTCTATTAGCAGTAGATTAATAAATACACATGGTTTGTTTGATTTCCACTTGTAAACTTTTTCTATATATATCAGCAACTACTTGACTAACCACTTCCAACAACACAAGGCAGAGGAAAAGAAGGAATTATTAAAAGAAAAAAAGCTATATATATATATATATTTCCCCATAATATAAATTGATTGCAACTGCATTGACTAAGATAAATGTGATCATCTGACCGTTGCTTGTCCACTTACTCAAAATCCTGTTAATCAGCTGAACCAGATGAATTAAAGGCAGGCCACACATTTATCCTCAGAGCTGGTCTCAGGTTGGATGGTGGCCTGTGAAGTATCCAAAGTTAACCCAAGTTTTCAAAAGAGCTTGCATAATGGCTGTGCTTCTTTGTACAACCATAACTGTGAAGGAACAGTTATGTTCGGACTTCCCTAAAGTCTCTTAAAGCCATATTATTCTCTATTTCAGCTGCACAGCTAGATGCATTTCTCTCAATAGCAGTGGGTGTCTCCCTTCTGCCATTACTGTATACAGTGTCTTCACTTCCCTTACTTCCAGCTATGTTTGTTTTCTTCTAGGGAGCTTAAAAAGCTGATAAGAAGGGATACATCACACTTACAAAAAAAAGCAGGGCGCTCCTAGGATGTTTAGAAGCAAATGTTTTATCAGATTCAGGATCTCAGCTAGCTCTGACACCCCCACCTCACTTCCTCTTAGCCATTTTCTGAGCAAGTTACCAGGAAAGGATCTTGAATCCGAAAGACAAGAACACATATGCAAAAATTTGTATATTTTATTAAATCATCACATAAGGACAACAATAAAGACAGTAATGGATAAAATTGATGAACACAATTGCAGTAATGAAATGGCACTGTGGGCCGGCGCAACACCAAGGTTCCAGATGGTGGATTTATCCCCCAAGCATGTATCCACTCATGGTCTAATTAAGCCTAATGGCTAAAATGTCTGAGATAAACCATCTCATAAACCAGACCATAGAGTGGCATCAGCTTAAAATATAAGTAACACCATGCTAGTCTTGTTCTCAGCATAAATGGGTGCAATGTGCAGCAGAGTACTCAACATCAGTGGTATAATAAATCACAAGTAACACCTAGCACCCAGATACGCTACCAGCATGAAAACATATACATACATGTATCAATAATAACATTCACAGGGGAACCAACCTGGAGACCTGAGTGAGCGCACCCCTGACGCGCGTTTCGCACAGCTTCCTCAAAAGGGGCGTGTCCATTCGGTCAATGCAGATACACTTAAATACTATCGCAGCTGAGAGAAGTGCGCCCCCGAACCTATCACAACATCCCTGACTAATTCTCAGCATTCGATCACCTGTGCCCTGGCTGGACTACCTCAAATCCGAGCTCTGACGTTTCCACTCCGCTTGATCACATAGCACTACATCACTTCCGCCCAAACTCTAGGTAGTGAGCAGTGCGTCACTTCCGCCCAAACTCTAGTTAGTGAGCAGTGCGTCACTACCGCCCATACTCCAGCAGCACTTCCGCACCTATTCATCAGCTATATCGACGTCATCGTCAGGGATGGGCTCAACTCAAGGTCCGTCACTCCAATAGAGATATCGCACATAGATTAAATACATAATAACGATTGGGAATATTGGACAGGCACAAAATTAATTTCACTACAATACACAGTGTAATATCTCTACAATATCAATATATACCATATAACATGATTGAATATAAAGGATAAAGGCTAAAAGGGGTTTTTTTTTTATTTTATTTATATACAGGAAAGGATCTTGCCAGACATTAGGCAGTGGACTGCAAGTTAGCTGGAAGTGAGTCCTCTAGTGGCCATGACTTTACGTCATTTTTCAGGTGGATGTGCCTGAAATAAATAAAAAACTTACAAATATATTTATTTAAAAGGAACACTAAACAGAAATTTCATTAAAAAAAATTACTATAGAACATTACTTCATTCCTTCATCTGCTCTTCTCGATTGATCCTAATGTGCCTCATATACAGTGGTGCTCGAAAGTTTTTGAACCCTTCAGGATTTTCTATATTACTGCATATTTTAGATCTAAAACTGCATTATATTTTCACTCAAGCCCTAAAATAGATAAAGATCACCAGATCAGACAAATGAGACTTAAATAGTTACTTGGTCATTTATTTGTTGAGGAAATGATCCAATATCACAGGTCTGTGAGTGGCAAAAGTATGTGAACCTTTAGGATTAGCAGATAATTTGAAGGTGAAGTTAGAGTCGGGTGTTTTCCATCAATGGATTGACAATCAGGTGTGAGTGGGAGACCTGTTTATATAAAGAACAGGGATCTCTCAAAGTCTGATCTTCACAGCACGTTTGTGGAAGTGTATCATGGCATGAACAAAGGAGATTTCTGAGGATCTCAAAAGAAAAGTCGAAATTCAAAACTATTATTAACCGCCCCAAGAGTGATCGACCAAAAAGGATCATGGAAAGAGCAAGGTGTGTAAAAGTCTGCAAAATCACAGAGGAACCTAAGGTAACCTAAAAGCAGCTGAAGGACTTCCTCACTTTAGTTAATGTTAATGTTGATGAGTAGTGATGGACGGGCCCCATTCACTTGATTGGCAGGCAAACCTGAAAAATCTTCAGGTCATATTTGCAGCCAGCAAACACTTACTAGAAGTACACAAATAGTCCCACAACATGGACAGTGATATACCAGAGGGGAGTCATTGGCAAAAATTCCCACAAAAAATATGTATTTTATTCAGGGGCCATTTTTATGCGTCTTAAAGGGAAATTCACATAAATGTACCCTGCTGGAGCCTAGAAATGTTTTATTTCCTATCGGTTTGATGTATACAAATGTGCAGCACTCCATGTTTTTGTATCCTGCAGAGTCCATAAAAAAAATGCATACGTTAAGGTAAATATTTTTTCTACCATGGAACTGTATGGTGAACGGACGCCACTGAACAGCATCAGTCTCAGGCATCTGTTAGCGCATACATTTTTGGTATGCTTTAAATGGATGGCAAAAATCGGATGTGAACTCATCCCTAGTGTCAGAATAGGCACCAGTACACAGCGGAGCATCGTGGTGGAGAGGTGAGGACGCCATGTACTGACAGAGCGCTACCTGGTCCAGGTGGTCAGGAATGAGGACTGTGTTTCCCAAGGATCATTTTCTTCTGAGAAATACAGGGCACAGTATAATACACTAGAGTCTATATAATATAAAGATATTAGCCCTACCCCCGAAAAAAAATGCAATCAGGTGGTCATTTATTATATAGAAATACGTCTATGTTAGGCGTATTTCTGACACAGATTGTGGCGCAAAGGTCCTTAGCACAGCATTCTACATATTGGACAGGGAAAGAGATACAGTTATGGCCATCCAGTTATTGCATACCACCGCCATACTGTACATTGACCGGATAACACCTCTGTACAGTGACCGGATAACACCGCCATACCGTGACCGTATAAGATGGTATAAGAGGGCACAGTACAGGGAATGACTAGGGGCACTGCACAGGTGTGGTAAGAGGCCACAATGCAGGGTATAAGGGGGCACGTAACGGGGTGTGGGGCACAGTACCGGGTGGGGGGCACAGTCACATGACCCTGTCATATTAGAAGGTCCTTATGGTGAATGTGGTTCATACGCCACCATAATGAGAGGCAGAGGAGTGAGACAAGGGTGTGATTATGTGACTAGAGATACAAAAATTTAACTGTCGGCCAGTACAGGCCCCCAAAATTAGGCAATAGGCATTCACCTGACAGCAAAGAACTTTGGATTCTGTGGCTGGAGGTACATTAGGCGGTCACAGGATAAAAATTTAACTGTCAGCCAGTACAGGTCCCAAAAATTAGGCATTCACCTGACGTAAAAGGCCTTTCATTCCGCTGTATATACATAAGGCAAGGACCATTCTTTGTTCTGTGTGGTGGCGGATATGTGTGGGCTGGCATTAGAAGATTCAATTACACGTGGTCATCACAGGTGTTGAATTCCTCCAAGATCCATGCCTCATTCACTTAAAAAAATTTAAGGTAGTCCACACTGCCGTGAGCTAGGCGAGTGCACTTATCGGACACAATCCCTCCTGCAGCACAGAACGTACTTTCGGACAGGACACTCGACGAGGGGCAAGTCAAGAGTTCCATGGCAAATTGTGCCAGCTCTGGCCACAGGTCAAGCCTGCACACCCAGTAGTCAAGGGGTTCCTCGCTTCTCAAAGCGTACACATTGGCCG
Organism: Bufo gargarizans; assembly: GCF_014858855.1. Taxonomy (NCBI): domain Eukaryota; kingdom Metazoa; phylum Chordata; class Amphibia; order Anura; family Bufonidae; genus Bufo; species Bufo gargarizans. The sequence goes on along the minus strand of NC_058087.1, from coordinate 23,564,116 downwards.
TTAACCCGATGTAGTCGGACACCTGTCGGTCTAGGCGTTCCCTGAGGCTGGATTTGGGAGGGCGGCTGTCGATGGGTTGGCTATAAGAATGATCTCATATTCGAAGTGACCAACACATCTTCAAACCGCCCTCTTTTTGCAGGCGCGGTAGGATTGGTACCCGCACCTGTTTCGCTGTGGGTGAAAATTCCTCTGCCAGTGCCCGCAACAGCAGAATGCAGCATCTCTCACAGAAAGGCCTGGAAATGCTGCATTCTGACAGCCCTCTGTGATGCTGGTAACATGTCCGCCATTTTGTGTTTGTACCAGGGGGTCTAAGTACGTTGCCACCCGGTACTGGTCTTTGACCTTTATGCTTTTTATACGGGGGTCCCTCTTCAAACACTGGAGCATGAAGGCACCTATTTGTACTAAATTGGAAGCAGTGAAGCGGCCTGGCTCCTGGTCATCGCCCAGGAGAATGTCGTCCTCGGTCTCCTCCCCCCAGCCACGGACAACACCAGGGATAACCAAAAAGTTTAAAGCATGCTCTTTTTGCTCCTCCTCCACCCTGGAACCATCCTCCTCTGATTCCTCTTCAGACTCCTGTTGACTTGTCTCAGATGGAGTAGCCCCCTCTGGGAATTTATTCAGCATTGCTACTTCCGTATCTTCCAGCTCCTGCTCCTCGACGGCTTGATCAATGACATGACGCAATGCACGCTCCAGAAAGTAAGCGTAAGGTACGATGTCACTGACCAGTTTGGTGATCTGATCTTATGGCCACAGAAGTCTGCATGCATCGCGCATGAGCAGCCACTGGAGCAGTGAAAAGAAACCAAGCTCCCCAGAACCTGTCCTGCCGCAGGATTCGTATAGGTAGTGGTTAACGGCACTTTTCTGCTGAAGCAGCCAATCAAGCATATACAAGGTGGAGTTCCAGCGCGTCCGTCGGGCAGTCACAAATCAGACGTCTGATGGGCAAGTGATGAACGTCAGCAAGGCGAGCCATGGCCATGTAAGATCTTCTAAAATGGCCTGAGATTTTCCTGGCCTGCCGTAAGACGCCCTGGATCCCGGGGTATTTGGCAACGAATCGCTGCACGACTAAGTTCAGGACGTATGCCATGCATGGCACGTGTTTCATTTTGCCCTGTTTCAGCACGCTCAGCAGATTGGCACCGTTGTCGCACACCACTTTAACAACTGTCAAATTGAGAGGGGTTACCAATGTTCGGCCTGTGACCACAGAGCTGAAAGCATTGCAGGACCGGTGTGGCTCTTGGCTTCTAGTTACAACAGCCGCAGCAAAGTATGGCAACGTCTCACCTGGCGAGTCAAATAGGTTCTGGGGAGCTTGGGAGGTGCAGAGGAAGAGGTGGTAGCAGTGGAAAAAGAGGAGTCAGCCAAGGAGGAGACAGAGGATGGAGTAGGAGGAGGAGGAGAAGAAGAGGCCGGCCTGCATGCAATCCATGGCGGCAGGGGCGTAGCTATAGGGGGTGCAGAGGTAGCAGTCGCTACCGGGCCCAGAAGCCCGAGGGGCCCAAAGACCCTTGTGCCACATAAGACACTGGCATTATAGAAAGTGCATGCCGGTCAAGTTACACCTCTGGCTGGAGGGAAGAGGTTAGGTCAAGAATTTGGCATGAGGGGTGCCCTTTCAATGTTTGCCTACGTGCTTCCCTGCCCCTTTCCAACAAGCACCGAGGGAAGGGGGGCCCAAGCTAAACTCTTGCACTAGGGCCCATGAGCTTTTAGCTACGCCCCTGCGTGGCGGTAACACCAAATCCACATGGGTGCCACGGGTTACATGCTTGATGGCCGTCTAAAGCTTCACCCAGTGGGCAGTAAAAGTTATGTACCTTCTTTACCCGTGTTTGCTAGACCACGTGTCTGTGGTCAGATGTATCTTGGCATTGACAATGTGTGCCAGATATATATTAACTTGCCGCTGAACGTGGCCATATAGTTCAGGGGTGCCCTTCTGGGAGAAATATTTCCTTCGAGGGACCTTCCATTGTGGTGTGCCAATGGCCACAAATTTTCTAAAGGCCTCCAAGACCATCGACATGTCATCATCATCACCTTCACCACCACCGACATTAGAGATCTCGGAGTAGGCAGCAACAGCGGGGACCTCCCTGCTTGGGCTGATCTGGGTACTGTCGTCAGACCGCTGGTTGGCGGCCGTTGCTACCTCCTCTTCCTGATCCGATGCCAAGAATGGCTGCGCATCGGTAAGGTCGGGGAATGGATGGGAAAATAATTCCTCCAACTCGAGTGGAGGGACTATGGTGGTGATGGTGGTGATGGTTGTGGTGTCTTTGGGGGTGCACACAGCGAAGAGTGAGGAGGGTGCAGATACAGAGGATGAGGAGGGTGAAGAAACTTAAGGCTGAGTGAGCCACTCAGCCAACTCTGGTGCGTCCTTTGATATAATTGCACGCACTTTCTCCAACTTCCCACTTATGTCATGGCTTGGTGCACCTGCCCGACCCCTACCACCTCTGCAGAACAGCCTGACTCTTCCTCTGCCTGTCATTTTCAAAATTACCCTCTGTCAAAGTCCCTAGAGTAGAGCAGTATTTGTGGAAGCTGATATATGGCAGGCCTCAATCATTTGTTAGTTAAAGCTGGTATATCACCCTCAAGCAGTAACTTTGTGGATGCAGGTATATGGAAAACTTCTATCACTATTTTGTGGAAGCTGATATATGGCAGGCCTCAATCAGTTGTTAGTTGAAGCTGATATATCCCCCTCAAGCAGTAATTTTTGGGACGCAGGTATATGGAAAACCTCTATCACTATTTTGTGGAAGCTGACATGTGGTAGGCCTCAATCAGTTGTTAGTTAAAGCTGGTATATCACCCTCAAGCAGTAATTTTGTGGACACAGGTATATGGTAAACCTATATCACTATTTTGTGGAAGCTGATATGTGGCAGGCCTTAATCAGTATTTTCTGGAAGCATACAAATGCAATATAATATACTTTCTATGTTAGAAAGTATATTATAAGTATATCACACCCCTCTGTGTATCACACCTATCAATAGCACAACGTTATTAGTCCTTAAAAATACTTTTGTGGCCCTATTAGCTAGCGTTTGGTGTCCTAACAGTCTGTTTCTCCCCTTAAAATGCAACCTCTCCATACACTGGCAAAACACATAATGTAAAATGACTGACAGATCTGGTTCTTTTATAGGGTTGGTGGTGTGTCCATGTGCTGAAACGTCTCAATTGGCTGTCCTGTCCCACCTGATGGATGTGTCATAGGTCAAAGTTCGGCGCAATACAAAAGAATATGGCGCAATTGGACATCGCCATGTGTTCGCATGTTTGGTGGATCGCGAACGCGCAAAGTTCGCCGCGAACCACAGGGCCATCACTATTGATGAGCCCACCATAAGGAGGATGCTGAACGACAATAGTGAGCACAAAATTCTAAAGAAAATTCAATAAATACATGACCAAGTCTAATACTTTTGACTAATTTGTTTGATTTTATTATCTTTATCTACTTTTTGGAAAATTTGATGTAGTTTTAGGTAAAATATGTGCAGAAATATAGAAAATTCTGAAGGGTTTACAAACTTTTAGGCACCACTGTATATTGCAGTTAAAAATGAGAAATACGTAAAGAAAACTTTTCTCTGTGTCCTAAATAAATCATGTCCAACCAGCTCCTAACTCACTGTCCTGGGTTTAGCTGCAGCAGGAGCCTCCCCCTCTCATGTGTGCAGCAGGAGCCTCCTAACCCTTATGTGTCTGCAGAAAGATTACCGAGTCCCACCTCTTCAGCAGTTCATCAGACACCAGAAGTATAACAGATCAGCTTGTGTTCTATATGCTTTACATCACATTTATTATTTGTTTTAGATACTTTTTGCACCTCTTCAACAAGGGGGTGTACCGAATGCGCTGTAACATTGTAGGCGGTTCTTATTGAGGCCAAGGGTATGCTTCAAAGTCTTGCACTGAGCTGTACACAAGGCACGAAAGCAAGGGGAAAAAAATGAACATTTGAGACAAATGGTGCCCAAATGCAATCAGTAGGGTAACTAATAAGGGGTTTATGACCAACACCGCTGCAGGCCCAGACCACTCTTAGTGAACCCCTGGTTCTGACCAATAGGCCCCACAAAGTGCTTACTGTTCAAAGTAGTAATAAGTGGGCCAGGGTGAGACTGTTGAGCAGAAGTACCACCAAGCTACAAAGCATGTGTGATATAAACATGGATCAAGTTACTGAAGATTTCTAGGACAAAGTACTCAGCTTGCCTACAACATCAGACACACCTGTAGAGTGTGGTAGACATACTGTAGATGCATAAATATGGATCCCATATATTTGTTTTAACCCCCCATCATTACCTATGAATCCAAACTGGCCATACATTAGGATATGCGGCCAATCAGTTGTCCATGGGGTCATTTTTACCAACAATGCAACTGGTAACATGCCAGACTACACTAGCTAACCAGCTAGTTTAACAGTACATACTCCCCTAGTCCTTGAGCACAATTGCAAATGATCAGCTGGATTCTGACAATCATGCCTTACTGTACATATGTTGCTTCAGTCGAAATTTTCCAGACGTTACTTGATTGATCATTTGTGCTAAGTTTTCAAATGCTGGTCAACCGAAATCAGCTGTCTGAGCCAGGGACACAGCAAATTTCCAGATAAGTAGTACACAGCTCAGCAAACTATATGCATTGTGGAAACAAACCCTGGCCTATGAGGTGACCTCAACACATCACATGATATCAATCATATTAAAGGGGAGTTTTCAAACCAGCACTTGGATCTGAATACTTTTGGAATTGCATGCAATTAAACATTTTGCATAGCCACTGAGTTATTCAATAAAATGCATCTGTATATCGCCAACTGGTGTTTGTTATTTTTCTAATTTGTTTGTCCTGCTCACTGAGATGGCTGCACATGCTCAGTTTCATCCTTCAACTGCCTCCTGAGCTGTGATAGGCAGAGCTGAGACACGCCCCCTGAGCTGTGATAGGGAGAGCTGAGACACACCCCCTGAGCTGCAGCAGAAAAGACACTCCCCCTGAGCTATCAGCTTGATATAAATCTAGCAGAGCAATGATTGTGGAGATCTCTAGATCCATGTGAGGTACAGGGCTGGTTCTAGCATTTTCAGAAAGAGACTGTCATGTGCTGTATGATGTCTGATTTTCATTTTTTACATTAGTCATGGGAGAACCCCTTTAAGTAAGCGCTAGGACATAACATCACATGGATGACCATCACCCACAGCCACGTGGTAAAGAAATAAGCCTGTGGGTTTTCACTGGGGGAAGAAGTGGTACAGGAATTATACTGGTAAGAAGATACCACTATACTATAAGGAAAACATTTGCATGCATAATGTGGGGTTATCCTGCAAAAAATATTCAAAATTTTTTAAACCAGCACCTGGATCTGAATAATTTTGTAATTGTATGTAATTAAAAATGTAGTATGGCTACAGAGCTTTTAAATAAAATGTACTGTATCTGCATAGCGCTACCTGCTGTTTGCTCTTTACCTTTTATTTTCTATCCACCTCAGTAACATCACTGAGGTGGACACACATTCTCAGTGTCATCCTTCAACTTTCACCAGCTGTATCTACTGTTAGAAGCTGCAAGGAGAGATCTGTGGCAGTAAGGACACACCCCATGAGAAAGGACAACCCAACTGAGCTGCTAGTTTCAAATAGATGTAGCAGAGCAATTGGAGCAATGAATGGGGAGATCTCTGGATCCATGTGAGGTACAGGGCTGGTTCTAGCTTTTTTTCCTATATGATCTTTAATTTTAAACATTAATCATGGGATAATCCCTTTAAGTGTCAGGGATGGCTAAGAATAAAGGCCCTGTGCAACAAAGCAGGACCTTCCACTTGCTATTTTTAGACAGTTATTTTAGTTCATATTGACCATATAATACTGCCATACCCCTGTGTAGTGGCAAGATAATATTGCTATATATAGCCCATATAATACCATAATGCAGTGATCAAATAATATGCAATAATGAAAAAAGAAAAGTTCAATTCTTCTCCCATAATACTGCAATTCAGTTCCTCAATAATACCTTCATACATTGCTGTATACTGAGTGGTTTCTGTCCTTTCAAAGGCCACCTATTAACTGAGAACCCAGGGGCACTGCACTGTTTGCAACCCCTAAAACCAGTGCAGCGATCCAGTGGATCACTGCTAAAAAGGGTTAAATATGGTATTAGGGGTGTTATGTGATATAATTATCCTAACTTTGCTCTATTTCATACTGTTGTGTCACCCCTGGTCCTTTCCTGTTTAGTTTATATTGTGGTGCTGGAGCAAGCAGCTGGAGCAGCTCTGTGAATTGCAGGGAACAGACACCAAAAGAGGACTTTAGGAGAACTAACCAGGTGTCATACACTGAGAGAGAATGAAGAACAGTTAATTTCTGGATGGTAGAGCAGCTATAAAGAGGGGTTGTGCATGAAGTAGTCTGTGGAGGTAAAGCTCGTCTAAGGCTCCTGGACTCCACAGCATTGGGTAATTGAGAAGCTTCTGGCTCCCAGTCATATACAAGGGACAGATATTGGTCTGTCATGAAGGTGGAACCCCTTGACCGGATTGGGACGTTAGCACTTTTTATTGGCAAGTGACTGAGAGAGCTCCTGTGATGTTTTCCACATACCCAGCCACAGAGTGGATTGCTGTGTAGCGTTTAAGAAAAGTGCCTCCATTTCTTCTAGACTTATGTGAATGCTGCCTATTCTCTAGTAACAGTTGATGGTTAAACACAACCAGACTACTACCATTATCATTTTGCAGCTGCATCATCTTCATCATTCCCCTCTGCTTTTCGCCCACCGACTCACCACCCACAATCTACCAACACCAAGGACATCCCACGCACCCGTCAGCCAGGAGACTGCAACCAGGGTGTGCCCCGGGGGAAAGAGGGTGCGCCCACCTTCTACAATGTGCATGGCCCCTGGAGCGCTGTGCCAGGACCATAGTCAACATGACTACTACTATTACCGTCCTCACACCACCACCTTTCATGTCCTTTCACACTCTCGCTGCACCAGCAGCTGTAGATATCTACCATATCTTCTGAATGTGTTTAAGAAACTCGGGCAATGACTGGGTCTTCAATATAAAAGAAAGAATGCAATCTTTATAGGCAGACACAAACTTTTCTTTCAAGAGGGTAATTATTAGCCAGGGATAACTCGCATTCTCTGTCTGGATAGGTGACGTTAATTTGTGGGATGATATTTTGCATTTCCAGACACGTCTGCAATATGATGGCCACGCGCAGATTACGCGCAGATAGGAATATTAATACAAATGATAGTCTATTGGCTGCAGGTACTTGAATCTGCCCTAAATGAATGTCTGAAATGATTACCTGGGATTACTGCTTTTAATATGGCTGCAAAGAAAGCACAAGACTAATAAGGCTCTTTGATGCAAAATTACATGATTCTAAAAATATTGCAGTGTTGAAGTGTCCTCTCTTGGACGCTCACTGACGCTTTACAAAGACAAGGCTGATATTATGATGTGCAGCTGATGACTGAAAGACTCCTAATTTTTTTACTTGATATTTTGTTCCAAGCTATGTAGACAAATACACGTACAGTAAGCCATTAATTGCTTACTTAAGCCTTCAAAATATTGCACATTCTTTTTAACTGTATACATTTTTTATTGTGGTTTTCAAATGTATTTTATTCAATTTATTGCATTTTTCTAATATTTTTTTTTGGTGTGACAGCTTCACCATTTTTTTAAGTTTTTAGTTTTGGGATACAGCCAGACTTCCAAGATTACTGAAATATCCATCCATGTATGCTTTGTCAACGCTTAACAAAGTGCCCCAGTTCTATAAATGGAGCTTTGTCTGGAATTCCTGTCTATATGGTGTCAGCCACATTCAACCCCTAAGAAATTTGATTGCTTTACGTCTCTCTGTATTTTATAGTGGTCTGCAGAGAAGCTTAAGGAGTTTATTATCACAAAAATCCATCGGTATATACAATGTCAATAACTTTGGTATAAGCAAGTGACACTTAAAGGGGTTCTCAACTTTGGACAAATCCTAGCTCCTAGATGGATCTCTTGACAATATGAAGATCACAAAGCATCCCCCTGCTAGGATCCCCAGTGATCAGCTGAGAAAACCTGGCAGCAAGGTCTCTTGCACACGACCGTATGGTTTTGCGGTCTATTTTAAATTGATCAGTTTTTCCGTATTTTCTGTTTCAGTAGTGTTTCCGTTTCCATTCCGCTTCCGTTTTGCCGTTCCATTTTTCCGTTTGATTTTCGTTTGTGATCCCTTTTTTGCGGATCGCAAACGGAAACGGAAGCATACAAATATGTTTAAACAGTAAGTACATAAAAAAATTGGGCTGGGCATAAAATTTTCAATAGATGGTTCCGCAAAAACGGAACGGATACGGAAGACATACGGATGAATTCCGTATGCATTCTGTTTTTTTTGCGGACCCATTGACTTGAATGGAGCCATGGAACGTTATTTGCGGGCAATATTAGGAGATGTTTTATCTTTGAACGGAAATATGGAAACGGAATGCATACAGAGTGCCTTCTGGTGTTTTTGCGGACCCATTGAAGTGAATGGTTCCACATACAGACCACAAATGGAATCTGCAAAAACGAAACTGAAAGGGAAAAAGAAACTTTCGTGTGCAAGAGGCCTAAGGCCTCCTGCACACGACCGTATGATTTTGCGGTCCGTTTTAAACGGATCCGTTTTTCAATTTTTTTTGTTTCAGTAGCGTTTCTGTTCCGTTTTGCCATTTCGCTTTTCCGTTTGTGATCCATTTTTTGCGGATCGCAAATGGAATCGGAAGCATACAATAATGTTTAAACAGTAAGTACATTAGAAAATTGGGATGGACATAAAATTTTCAATAGATTGTTCTGAAAAAACTGAATGGATACGGAAGACATACGGATGCATTTCATATGCATTCCTTTTTTTTGCTGAACCATTGACTTGAATGGAGCCACGGAACGTGATTTGCGGACAATAATAGAACATTTTCTATCTTTGAACGTAACAGAAATATGGAAATGGAAGGCATACGGAGTACCTTCCTTTTTTTGCGGGTCTATTGAAATGAATAGTTCCATATACAGTCCGTATATGTAACGCACAAAGCGGAACTGAAACGGGAAAAAAAGGACTAAGTGTTCAGTTTCCCTGTAGCGACACCACAGGGAAAATGAAGCACTACACAGTGTCCATTCACATCAATGGGTTGTCTGTGTGAGAGCTTGTTGACCGTGCCGTGTTTTGCGGTCTGCAAATTGCGAATCCGCAGAACATAAATGCCATGTGCCTTCTGCAATTTGCAGAACGGATGGCCCTTTATAGAAATGCCTATTTTTGTCCGCAAATTGCAGTCCGAAATGCACGGGCACCAGCTGTGGGGCTGCCGCATGCAGATCGCAACCCCATTCACTTGAATAAGGTCCGCAATCTGTCCGTTCCTCAAAAAGTTTGAGCAAGTTTTATATTTTTGCGGTGCGGAGGCACAGAACAGAACCCATGAAAGAACTCCATAGTACTTTCGTAGGGTTCCTTTCCGCACCGCATCTTCGGATTTGCAAACCCATTAAAGTGAATGGGTCCGCATCCATGATGCGGAATGCACACGGCCAGTGCCCCGTGTAATGTGGACCTGCCGTATGCGGGCCGCAATACGGCAACGGAGGGGCAACAGTCATGTGAACAAGCCCCAAGACTGAAGCTGAATACAGACCAGGACAGTTCCTGCAATGAGAGACACTGTCCACTGTGAACAGAGGATCCCCTGTCTTAACCTCTGATAAGGTGAATGAAAATAGGTTTTCTATACTACACAATCCCTTTAAGGCTTTGCTTAAATTAGTGATCCCAGGATTAATGTAAAAAAAACTAAATTTAGACAACATATAATACATGACAACCTCTAACAAAGCAGAAACCAGCCCTGTAACTCACATGGATCCAGAGATCTCCACAATCATTGCTCTTCTAGATTTATTTCCAGCTGGCAGCTCAAGAGGCGTGTCCTTTGTCAGGGGGAGTGTCCGTTCTGCTACAGCTCTCTCCCTGAAACTGTCACAGCTTCTAACAGAAGATGGAAAAGATGGAACTCATTCAGGTGGAAACAAACAAAAGCAAAAAAGAACAAACAGCAGGTGGCGCCATACAGATACATTTTATTAAATAAGTCAATGGCTATATAAAAAATTTAATTTGATATTACAAAAGTAATCAGACCAGGTGATGGTTTGAAAAATTTAGAATATTTTTCATAGGGTAACCCCTTTCAAGTATGACAAAATATGATTCACAGATATATCAAGCTCTATCATCACATTTGGCACCTGTTTTAGTTGGCAATATCACTATATCAGGTCCTTTCTCCAATTGCCCTGGTAATTGGTATATAACCCCCTCTAGTCCTCTAAAACACATTTTTTTATGAAAAACTCCTATCTTGTTTTGTTAATTTTTTACCAATTTTTTCATTTTCCCTCGCCCGTCCCCTCAGTCGAATTCGGGTTTGATTCAGTGCCTAAAAAAATTGGGGATTCAATCTGAATCTCTGAATCTAAGAATAGATTCACTAATCTCTAATATATAATCTCTTTATGTATCTCTAATGCATAAAGAGATTATATATATATATATATATATATGTATGTATATATATATATATATATATATACAGTCATGTGAAAAAATTAGGACACCCTTTGAAAGCATGTGGTTTTTTGTAACATTTTTAATAAAAGGTTATTTCATCCCAGTTTCAACAATACAGAGAGATTAAAGTAATCCAACTAAACAAAGAAAACTGAAGAAAAGTCTTTTCAAGATCTTCTGTAAATGTCATTCTACAAAAATGCCTATTCTAACTGAGGAAAAAGATAGGACACCCTCACATGTATTCCCTCTTAAATTGGCTCAGATCTCACACAGGTATATCACACCAGGTGCACATAATTAGTAGATCGTTACTCTGCATGTTGAATGAGGCTTGCCCTATTTTAACCTCAGACATTTAGTTTGGTGTGCTCCTGACTGTTGAAGTGAGAGTGAGCACCATGGTGAGAGCAAAAGAGCTGTCAGAGGACTTCAGAAAAAAGATTTTAGCAGCCTATGAGTCTGGGAAGGGATTTAAAAAGATCTCAAAAGATTTTGAAATCAGCCATTCCACTGTCCGGAAGATAGTCTACAAGTGGAGGGCTTTCAAAACAACTGCCAACATGCCCAGGACTGGTCGCCCCAGCAAGTTCACCCCAAGAGCAGACCGCAAGATGCTAAAAGAGGTCTCCAAAAACCCTAAAGTGTCATCTCGAGAACTACAGCAGGCTCTGGCTACTGTTGATGTAGAAGTACATGCCTCTACAATCAGAAAGAGACTGTACAAGTTTAACTTGCATGGGAGGTGTGCAAGGAGGAAACCTTTGCTTTCCAAGAGAAACATCGAGGCCAGACTGACATTTGCCAGATATAAAGTTGACAAAGACCAGGACTTCTGGAATAATGTTCTTTGGACAGATGAGTCCAAAATTGAATTATTTGGACACAACAGCAGAGGACATGTTTGGCGTAAACCAAACACAGCATTCCAAGAAAAGAACCTCATACCAACTGTGAAGCCTGGAGGTGGAAGTGTCATGGTTTGGGGCTGCTTTGCTGCAGCAGGACCTGGTCAGCTCACCATCATAGAATCCACGATGAATTCTACTGTGTATCAGAAGGTGCTTGAAGAACATGTGAGACCATCAGTTAGAAAATTAAAGCTGAAGCGGAACTGGACCATGCAACATGACAATGACCCAAAACATACTAGTAAATCAACCAAAGATTGGCTGAAAAAGAAGAAATGGAGAGTCCTGGAATGGCCAAGTCAAAGTCCAGATTTGAATCCCATTGAGATGCTGTGGGGTGACTTGAAAAGGGCTGTACGTGCAAGAAACCCCTCAAACATCTCACAGCTGAAAAAGTTCTGCATTGAGGAGTGGGGTAAAATTTCCTCAGACCGATGTCGAAGAATGGTAGATGGCTACAAGAACCGTCTCACTGCAGTTATTTCAGCCAAAGGAGGTAACACTCGCTATTAGGGGCAAGGGTGTCCTATCTTTTTCCTCAGTTAGAATAGGCATTTTTGTAGAATGACATTTACAGAAGATCTTGAAAAGACTTTTCTTCAGTTTTCTTTGTTTAGTTGGATTACTTTAATCTCTCTGTATTGTTGAAACGGAGATGAAATAACCTTTTATTAAAAATGTTACAAAAAACCACATGCTTTCAAAGGGTGTCCTAATTTTTTCACATGACTGTATATATATATATACAGTGGATATAAAAAGTCTACACACCCCTTTTAAAATGACAGGTTTCTGTGCTGTAACTTTTTCCACCTTTAATGTGACTTATAAACTGTACAACTCAATTGAAAAATAAGCTGAAATCTTTTAGGTGGAGGGAAGAAAACAATAAAAAAAAACTAAAATAATGTGGTTGCATAAGTGTGCACACCCTCTTATGACTGGGGATGTAGCTGTGTTCAGAATTAAGCAATCACATTCAAAATCATGTTAAATAGGAGTCAGCATACACCTGCCATCATTTAAAGTGCCTCTGATCAGGGCCGGCCTTTGGGGTGTGCGGGCTGTGCAGCCGCACAGGGCGCCATAGCAACAGGGGCGCCGTGCGGCCGACAGCTCGCAATGTAATATGCGGCAGGCGAGGCGGCACTTGTGTTCTCCCTCGGGGCGGGCCCCCCGCCCCCCTCCATCTCCCCCTCCCCTGTATCCAGCAGGGGGCGCCCGGCGCCCGTTGCGGTTTAAAAAAAAAAAAAAAGTTGCTTATATAAGTTCGGGCGGCTGGCCGCGCCCCTCATGCTGCGCCGCCTGAGCGGCTGAGGCTGAGCGCTTGCCGCTCTAAAGAATCCTGCCTGCGCCTGCTGTGTGCTGTTAATGTAGCATGGCCGAGCTCTGTTCGATCCGCGGTACAGGAGCTTTTGTTTCCTGTACCCGGCCGGACTGAAAGGAAGTGCTCACTTCCTGGGAGCCTCACCAGCGGTTAGGGTAGGGAAAAAGCGCTGGCCCGTACGTAATTTTTCCCTTCCCTAACCGCTGGTGAGGCTCCCGATGCATGCGCAGTGTCGGCCGGTGTTCAGCTGAGAACATCCATCCGATCACTGCGCCTGCGCATTGGCCCATAGTTTTTCCCTACCCTAACCGCCGGCGAGGCTCCTGGCGCATGCGCACTCTGCTGTGAAATTTCCCTAACCTGTCGTTGTGCGCCTGCGCGGCGCTGCACACCTCCTCACGTCATGTCCGGTGCGACCGGAAGTGACGAGGGTAGGGAAATCTCACGAAGTAGGGAAGTATAACATTACACCGGCCTTTGGGGTGTGTGGGCTGGTAACTACTTGGTTGGATAGTCAGCCAGCCTATGCCATGATGCCAGCAACAAGCAGTGTTTTTTTTTTGGGGGGGGGGGGGGCGCCACAAGGTTAGCTCGCACAGGGCGCCTGAACACCTAAGGCCGGCCCTGCCTCTGATTAACCCCAAATAAAGTTCAGCTGCTCTAGTTGGTCTTTCCTGAAATTTTCTTAGTCGCATCCCACAGCAAAAGCCATGGTCCACAGAGAGCTTCCAAAGCATCAGAGGGATCTCATTGTTAAAAGGTATCAGTCAGGAGAAGGGTACAAATGAATTTCCATGGCATTAGATCTACCATGGAACACAGTGAAGACAGTCATCATCAAGTGGAGAAAATATGGCACAACAGTGACATTACCAAGAACTGGACGTCCCTCCAAAATTGATGAAAAGACAAGAAGAAAACTGGTCTGGGAGGCGACCAAGAGGCCTACAGCAACATTAAAGATGCTGCAGAAATATCTGGCAAGTACTGGCTGTGTGGTACATGTGACAACAATCTCCCGTATTCTTCATATGTCTGGGCTATGGGGTAGATGGGCAAGACGAAAGCCTTTTCTTACGAAGAAAAACTTCCAAGCAAGGCTACATTTTGCAAAAACACATCTGAAGTCTCCCAAAAGCATGTGGGAAAAGGTGTTATGGTCTGATGAAACCAAGGTTGAACTTCTTGGCCATAATTCCAAAAGATATGTTTGCTGCAAAAACAACACTGCACATCACCAAAAGAACACCATCTCCACAGTGAAGCATGGTGGTGGCAGCATCATGCCAAGGGGCTATTTTTCTTCAGCTGGAACTGGGGCCTTAGTTAAGCTAGAGGGAATTATGAACAGTTCCAAATACCAGTCAATATTGGCACAAAACCTTCAGGCTTTTGCTAGAAAGCTGAACATGAAGAGGAACTTCATCTTTCAGCATGACAACGACCCAAAGCATACATCCAAATCAACAAAGGAATGGCTTCACCAGAAGAAGAATAAAGTTTTGGAATGGCCCAGCCAGAGCCCAGACCTGAATCCGATTGAAAATCTGTGGGGTGATCTGAAGAGGGCTGTGCACAGGAGATGCCCTCGCAATCTGACAGATTTAGAGTGTTTTTGCAAAGAAGAGTGGGCAAATCTTGCCAAGTCAAAATGTGACATGCTGATAGACTCATACCCAAAAAGACTGAATGCTGTGATAAAATCAAAAGGTGCTTCAACAAAGTATTAGTTTAAAGGTGTGCACACTTATGCAACCATATTATTTTATTTTTATATTTTTTCTTCCCTCTACCTAAAAGATTTCAGTTTATTTTTCAATTGAGTTGTACAGTTTATAGGTCACATTAAAGGTGGTAAAAGTTCTGAAATGATTTATCTTTGTTAGATTTTTTTTACGTCACAGAAACCTGACATTTTAACAGGGGTGTGTAGACTTTTTATATCCACTATGTATATAAATATATATAATACTACATTTTTACTTGTAATATAAAATCCCGATAAAGAGACTCTTTGAAATATTCTTTGAAGCAGAGTTCAGCATTTTACATCTTGTCTGCTGTCGGTTCAGGCAATAAGACTTGCTATTCAGGCAATATTTCCAAAATTTGACAACATAGCCTGAACCAAAAGGATGTGCAGATTGAATGTGGTGCTGACAGCAATTCTAAAAATAATGACTTTATGACTTAGCTCGGTCTATGGGGAACAAGATCATCAGACAGTCCCATGGCCCTTAAATGCTTAACAAGTCAACAATAACATTTTAAAATCAATGTGGACCCTGACAGGAAGCCAATGAACAGACATGAGAGTGGGTCTGACGAGATGTGATTCTCGGGAAACCTTTAAGTAGCTGCCTATCTGTCCATTGAACGAGCTGCAGTTTGTAGAACATCTCAGAACAGAATATAATCTATAAAATTCTCAGGGTGGTGAGCAATTCAAACATTATTCATACTGTAAAATGCATAATAAAGTATACTCCATCATATTCTGAAATAGTAGACACACATCCAAATGCTTAATGATTCGCACTACAACATATTAATCAAGATAGACGAGCGTAATACTTCAGTCAGTCATCATAGTAATTACATGGAAGGCAATGCATACGTTTCTAAAATACTTTAAAATTAGGCTCATTTTGCCCATAACAGATCATCTGCGGTATGTCCGACTTCTTCTATGATTAAAGTTCAATGATACTCCAAGAAGAAAAACAAGAATTTCCAGATTATTTTTTTTTATATATGAAGTAAGGTTGCATTTATATTTATTGTTATGATTATTATTACAATTATTGTCATTATTATCCCTATTATTTTAAATGCATTTTTCACTGTCATGTGAATGAGCCCTAAGGGTTAACAATAACATACATGACACGTAATGGGCCTCACACGACTGTTCTCAGAAACAGTTAAAGTCTATGGATTGGACTGTTTACATGGCCACTTTTTAGTAGTCAGTTAATGGTGGGCGTCAAAAAACAGACTCCATCAAACTCAATAGGCCTGTCTTTAAAAGCTATTTAGGAGTGCACCCATGTAACAGCCATTAAAAACTTTTGTAAATAAAGGGTGTTTAAGGGCTTAAAATAAAAAATAAAATAAACTACTCACCTCATCCACTTGCACATAAGGGAACACTTGCTTCGCACTGGAGGCAGCAGGACCGGACATAATGTGACATCACAACACTAAAAGTGTCAGGTCCCGGTGCCTCCAGTACAGAGCGCGTGTTCCCTTGAGTCCATGTGGATGAGGTGAGTTTTTTTTTTCTTTCATGTTTTATGAGGATCTATTGAGACTTCCGGGAGGGCCATGATATATACTAGTGCACTATGTGGAAGCATTATAAATACTGGTGCACAATGGCAAGGCATTATAAATACTGGTGCACTATGTGGGGGGCATTATATATACTGGGGTCAAATGTGGAGGCCATTATAAAAACTGAAGCACTATGCAGTGGGATTATAAATACTGGTGTACTATGGAAGGAAATTTTATATACTGTTGCACTATGTGGGGGCCATTATATATGCTGGGGCACTATGTGGATGCCATTATAAATACTGAGGCACTAAGGAGGGGCATTATAAATACTGGTGCCCTATGTGGGGGCTAGAGATGAGTGAATTTTTCAAAAAATTAAACTCGGCCAGTTTGCCCAATTTAAAAAAAAAAATTGGTTCGATACGAATTTATTTGCGGCAAATCGCTTTAACTCCTTAAGGACCGGGCTCATTTTCACCTTAAGGACCAGGCCATTTTTTGCAAATCTGACCAGTGTCACTTTATGTGGTGATAACTTTAAAACGCTTTGACTTATCCAGGCCATTCTGAGATTGTTTTTTTGTCACATATTGTACTTCATGACACTGGTAAAATGGAGTCAAAAAAATTCATTTTTATTTAAAAAAAATACCAAATTTGGAAAAATTTGCAAATTTCCAAGTTTCAATTTCTCTACTTCTATAATACATAGTAATACCTACAAAAATAGTTATTACTTTACATTCCCCATATGTCTACCTCATGTTTGGATCTTTTTGGGAATAACATTTTATTTTTTGGGGATGTTACAAGGCTTAGAAGTTTAGAAGCAAATCTTGAAATTTTTCAGAAATCTTCAAAAACCCACTTTTAAAGGAACAGTTCAGGTCTGAAGTCACTTTGTGAGGCTTACATAATAGAAACCACCCAAAAATGACCCCATCCTAGAAACTACACCCCTCAAGGTATTCAAAACTGATTTTACAAACTTTGTTAACCCTTTAGGTGTTCCACAAGAATTAATGAAAAACAGAGATACAATTTCAAAATTTTACTTTTTGGGCAGATTTTCCATTTTAATAATTTTATTTCCAGTTACAAAGCAAGGGTTAACAGCCACATAAAACTCTATATTTATGGCTCTGATCCTGTAGTTTACAGAAATACTCCATATGTAGTCGTAAACCGCTGTACGGGCACAAGGCAGGGTGAAGAAGGAAAGGAATGCCATACGGTTTTTGGAAGGCAGATTTTGCTGGACTGGTTTTTTGACACCATGTCCCATTTGAAGCCCCCCTGATGCACCCCTAGAGTAGACACTCCAAAAAAGTGATCCCATTTTAGAAACTACGGGATAAGGTGGCAGTTTTGTTGGTACTATTTTAGGGTACATATGATTTTTGGTTGCTCTATATAACACTTTTTGTGAGGCAAGGTAACAAGAAATAGCTGTTTTGGCACCATTTTTATTTTTTGTTATTTACAACATTCATCTGACAGGTTAGATCATGATGTATTTTTTATATACCAGGTTGTCACGGACGCGGCGATACCTAATATGTATACTTTTTTTTTATTTATGTAAGTTTTACACAATGATTTCATTTTTGAAGCAAAAAAATCATGTTTCATATAGTCTGAAAGCCATAATTTTTTCAGTTTTTGGGCGATTATCTTGGGTAGGGTATTATTTTTGAGGTATGAGATGACGGTTTGATTGGCACTATTTTGGGGTGCGTGTGACTTTTTGATCGCTTGCTATTACACTTTTTGCAATGTAAGTTGAAAAAAAAATGGCTTTTTTTACACCGTTTTTATTTTTTTACGGTATTCACCTGAGGGGTTAGGTCATGTGATATTTTTATAGAGCAAGTTATTACGGATGCTGCGATACCTAATATATATACTTTTTTTTATTTATGTAAGTTTTACACAATGATTTCATTTTTGAAGCAAAAAAAATCATGTTTTAGGCCCCTTTCACACGGGCGAGTATTCCGCGCGGATGCGATGTGTGAATTGAACGCATTGCACCCGCACTGAATCCCGACCCATTCATTTCTATGGGGCTGTTCACATGAGCGGTGATTTTCACACATCACTTATGCGTTGAGTGAAAATCGCAGCATGCCTTATTTTGTCCGTTTTTCACGTAACGCAGGCCCCATAGAAATGAATGGGTTTGCGTGAAAATTGCAAGCATCTGCAAGCAAGTGCGGATGCGGTGCGATTTTCACGCATGGTTGCTAGGAGATGATCGGGATGCCATCCTTAATTCCCTCACTGTAGCGTGATCTGAAGATGCGCACGCTGGTAGGCGCGTTCCTGAGAGCATTCCCGACTGTTGCCGGGGGACAAGTGGAAGCACAAGGCGAAGGCAGGGGAGGAGGAAGAGGTCGCCAACGCAGCTGTGTCAGCGCCAGCACCTCAGAAGGCAGGGTTAGCATGGCCGACATGTGGAAAAACGTTGTCACCTCGCCGCAACAACCGGCCCCAACTGCTAATATGGAGCGTGTTAGCAGGAGGCAGCATTTAAACAACATGGTGGAACAGTACCTGTGCACACGCCTACACGTACTGACTCCTCCTCCTAGGTTTTTTGACTAGGCCCATGTGCAGCACAAGGCCCCAAAACGTCCTCATCTCGGCTGCACTGACCGGAGTCCAGCCACCGGCCCAAATCAGACAAGTTCACCGGTAGGGGGCTCAGGTGGACTTATCTGGTGGGCCACGAGGGCGGCTCATACTAGTGTGGGCCACAGAGTCCCTGGCATGGGGGTCCCCTTGCTCTGCCTGGCAGCGTCTCCGCTGCCTTGGGGGCTCATCATCATAACTAGATGATAAGGAGAACGCAGATGACAAGAGGAAAGTGGGCTCATCCTCGTCCTCACTGGGGCTCTTGGAGTCAGAGGCATGCAGGGCGTATGCCTCCTCGGCCGAGAAAGTCTGGCGGGCCACACGGGAGTGTATGTGTGCGTGTGTGTGTGTGTATAAAACTTTATTTAGTGTGCGTGTGTGTGGGGCAATGGGTGTTCACGTTCACTACCCTAACAGAAAAAAATATATAAAAATTCAAACTCACTGATCAGCGGTCCGAATTTGATCAGCGGTGGGGTGGGCGATGCGCTAACAGTGGCCGACCACAGTCAGCGCATGCACAAAAAAAAATAAAAAAGGGTGCTTGCGCCCCAAAAAAAGTGTGTGTGTGGGGGGTGCTGGGGGAAAGCTGCAACACCCCTGGGGGGTCTAGGGTCGCACAGCTGAGTGTGCTGTGGACCCCAGACACTCAATCAGGGTGAAGCCGAAAAATAAAACTTTTTTTCTCTGAAGTCTCCCTACCTAAACTAAAACCAGTACACCCTGTGTCCTTAAGGACTCGGACATCAGGGAGTACAGGTGTGCCCTGTGTCAGTAAGAGGTTAAGTAAAAAGCACAGGTGGTTTCTTCCAAAAAACTGCATCATGTGTCTTGTGTGGTATTGCAGTTTAGCTCCACAGGGGCCTTTACTGCAATACCACCATCATTCTGTGGACAGGAGTGGAATTGTTTTTAGAAGAAAGAGGCCATCTTATTTGTAATCTTAATCAACACTTTTAATATCATCAAATGGTTAAACCTTCTAGTGAACATACCACGCTTTTAAAGATAACAAAGTTAACGATGTGGACTTTGATCTGAATTTCCAGAAAAATTTGATGCATCACCAAGCCGAATCTCCTCCAATTTACTTTTCCTGAAATGGCAGTAAAAAAAAAAAAAAAACATACTCACCTCTTCCATTTGATTGCAGAAAGGCCGTTGCGGCCATCTTGATTGAAGAAAATGCTCCAAATATCTATCGCGCTGATGTGTGATGTCACCACCAGGACCGGTTCTAGGTGAAATGGCGCCTTGGGGCTGAAAACAATAGGGCCCCCCCCCACATGTCACGTCATCACCCCCTCTCTCAAGGCAGCACACTTCCCACCCTCCACCCCCCCCCCCCAAATGCACATTTCTCCAGTCCAACCAAACAGAACCAGGGCAGGCTACTACACTGGCACGGGTGAGATGGTGCCTGGGATGGATCCGATCCAGTTTAATCAACCAAACAGTTACTGGTGGGTTGGTTGATTAAACTGGATTGGATCCATCCCAGGCACCATCTCACCCATCCCAGTGCCAGTATACTACCCCACCCTGGTTCTGTTTGGACAGTTGGACTGGAGAAATGTGCATTTGGGGGGGGGGGCAGTTACTGGTAGTACCAGTAACTGCCCCCTCCCACCCCCCCCAATGCACATTTCTACAGTCCAACTGACTCCAAACACAAACAGAACCAGGGCCGCAGGGCGGGCTAGTAGTACACTGGGACGGCCCGGATGGGTGAGATGGTGCCGGACTAAGTAAGTCAGTGAGTGGGAAACACTGGGAATGGATGGATGAATCATGGATCCGATCCAGTTTAATTAACAACAAAACAATATAACCAATGAAAAATTAACCTACCAGACTGGAACTTGGCTGGGGGCTGGCTGCCTTCTGACTGTGGGTGGCGGGCCTTCCCTGGCGCTGCTGGCAGAGTGTCAGACTGGGCTCTCTGGGCTGGGCTGTGGCTGGCTGGCTGCCAAATGCCAATGGTATCCGCTTGCTTGCTTTGCTAGTTGCTCCTTGCCTCAATGCCTCCTTAAGTGCAATCCTTCAAGTTCTCTGCTCTGGGTGGGGGGCGGAGCCTGTGGCAACATATACGTCAGCCAGACGCTAGACGTGCCTGCCTGTGTCGTGCATGCCGCTGCTGCTCCAGTCTTGAATCTCTTAAAGAGACAAGCAGCGGCAGCGCAGCGCAAGCACAGTCAGCGGCCGCCGGCGCCCGGCCCCTCCACACTTGACTCCAGACACTCCAGTGTCCAGCCCAGTTAGTTTTAATTTATTAATTACATTTCTGCCGCGCGGCGCCGGCCCGTCTCTCCAGAGTCCAGACACTGACACTGTGACACAGGCACACAAGACAAGAGAATCAATTATAGATAATATAATAGTAGTTGCGGCTGGGCCGGCGCTAAGGGCCGGGGGCCCCTAAGGAGCGGGGGCCCGGGGGCAATTGCCCCCCTTGCCTCTATGGTAGCGCCGGCCCTGGACACCACTTCAGCATGATGGCCGGCGCAGTGACGTCATGAGTCATGACGTCATCGCGTCCGCCCAGCTTGATGTCATCACCTTAGCGCACTACAGATTTGGTGCATTTTCTTCAATCGATATGGCTGCGACAGCCGCTCCGTAATCAAATGGATGAGGTGAGTATGTATTTTTTTAACCCCTGATTAACCCCAGATACCACTATCATCGTTGAACGTAGCATCTAAGGAGTTCAATGAAAAGGGGCGGCACCATTCCCCGTCATCGTGCCCGCTACATACAATGGGCTGCTGTTCGTGATGAATTCTTCGTAACAAATTAAATTTCTTGTTGAAGCCAAATCAAATTTTTTTAAACTTTGCTCATCACTAATAATCAGGCACGAGGATCGTCCATTCGCCAATTCCTATGCCTTTCTATGCTGTATATAATAATAGCGTTCTTCCATGCACAGTACAATCGATAGAGGGCTGCGGCTCCTTTGGTGTTCTGCTCTGGTCTGTTCTGCTTTTGGAGATGCTCAATTAAAATTCCTATCACAAATTCTATTAGATTTTGGTGTTGGTATTCTAGAAATGCATTTTACTAGATGTCACTGCATTATAACCTATATTAAATTTTGGAGCTTCCGATTTCCCCCCATAACATATCTAATTTCTTTTCCCAAATATTTACTTTTGGCTTCAAATATCTTGTATTTCCATTTAGAAAAGGGAGAGTGTAAAGAAGTTGATGCAAGGACCGGACACCTCAAATCCAAGCTCAAACAGACTACTGGGTTTCCGTTAACACTATCAAAGATCCTCATTTGACAGCGCACGGCTCTTCACTTTCTTGGGAAAAGGAAAATTTCAAGCGTCATCTTTAGATGTAAACCTGCCGCAATTTATGAATAAAGGGGTGCTCCAATCTTATTGCAAGGATATGCTATAACATGATTATAATGATGATAATATGATTATAACATAATATGCAATTAGAGCTGAACGAATAATTGAAAATTTTGATTCGGCTGATTCAGCAATTTTGACAAAAAAAATTGCTTTAGCACCGTCCTTGTACCCCTCAGATGCTGCATTCATACATGATCGCAGCATTTGAGTGTAAAAGCAGTGTAAAAGTAACAATAAATTTTTTTTTTAATCAAACTTACCACCTCCATTTGCTTGCGACGGGCCGGCCGCCCCATCTTGCTTTAAGATCTGGAGCAAAATCTTGCGCAGCGTGAGATTACATAATTACGCATGGGATTTCAGCCAAGATCTTTAATCAGGATGGAGGCTGGCGGCCCGTCGCAAGCAAATGGAGGAGGTAAGTTTGATTTAAAAAAATAATAATTAAAATTTTACACTGCTTTTACACTTTTTTTTAAAAGCTTTTACTGCTTTTTACATTTCAGGTTAAATCGATTCGCTGACTTGAAGCACGAGGAAATTCGGCTTCGAGGCGAATCGAATTTATCCTGAAATTCGGATTGAATTCCACTTCATGGGATTCGATTCGCTCATCTCTATATGCAATATTAAATGGTGCCGTTAGAAAGTATAACTTGTCCCACAAAGAAAAACAAGCCCTCCCCCATATGGCTATATGGAAAAAAAAGTTATTATATCGGGAAGGTCGGGAGTTAAAAAACGAAAATGCAAAAAATTAAAAGTGCCAGAGCCTAAAAAGGCTAACTTTATAAGATTAAATTGCAGCAAATTCAAAAAGGAGGTGATGATCTTCTGTCAAAGTTCTTATTCGTCCAAGTCATTATTTTGGATGAGCGAATTGAAGTCCAAGAAGTGGACTTTGATCAGAATTTCTGGAAAAATTTGATTCACCGTGAAGCTGAATTTTCTTGTGCTTCACAGTTGTGAATTTAACCTGAAATAGGGTAAAAAATAAAAATAAAAAAATACTTACCTGCTCCATTTGCTCACGACGGGTGGCCTGCCACCATCTTGCTTGAAGATTTTAGCCAAAATCCTTTGCATGGTGACATATGACGTTGCCACGCCAGCCGGTGTGATGATGTAATCTCGGGCAAAAGATTTTGCACCAAACCTTCAAGCAAGATGGGTGGGGGGGGACTGGCAGGTTGCGAGCAAATGGATCAGGTAGCTATTTTTTTTTATTTGTATTTTTTTTTTTTATTTGACACTCTTTTATGTATATCAGGTGCTGCGATCGTGTATGAACGTGGCATCTGAGGGGTACAATGAAGGGGAGTGACACAATCGCCCCTCCCTATCATTGCAACCACTATTTACAAAGAAATGCGCTTTGTGTCAAAGTAATTTGCCGCAAAGCGTTTTTTTTTTTTTTTATAATTCGGCGATTATTAGAATGGCTTGTATGAGAAATCTCCAGCTTTACATACTGGTGGCACGTGCTTCAGTAAGGTGTTAATTTCATTTGCATGACTGTAGCATTGTACAGTAAGTGGCAGACAATAGATGTTGCCCCCCTCCACCTCCATTCACCCCTTTACATCTACTGATTAATCCAGTTTAACATACGGTAAATGGCTTTTTTCACACCTTTTTTTTAACCAGTCCTCCTCTGTGTATGTCCTAATAGATTAAGTCATGTAAATGCAATCAACATCTTACCTCCATGACTGGAGCAGAAGTCACCAGTAGGGATGAGCTAAACCCAAACTGCAAAGTACAGGTTCGTACCGAACTTTGGAAGTGTTTGGGTCATTTTATAATTTTTCGTTATAACTAGGGATGAGCGAACTCGAACTGTATAGTTCGGGTTCGTACCGAATTTTGGGGTGTCCGTGACACGGACCCGAACCCGGACATTTTCGTAAAAGTCCGGGTTCGGGTTCGGTGTTCGTCGCTTTCTTGGCGCTTTTGTGACGCTTTCTTGGTGCTTTTTGAAAGGCTGCAAAGCAGCCAATCAACAAGCGTCATACTACTTCCCCCAAGAGGCCGTCACAGCCATGCCTACTATTGGCATGGCTGTGATTGGCCAGAGCACCATGTGACCCAGCCTCTATTTAAGCTGGAGTCACATAGCGCCGCCCGTCACTCTGCTCTGATCAGCGTGGGGAGAGGTTGCGGCTGCGACAGTAGGGCGAGATTAGGCAGATTAACTCCTCCAAAGGACTTGATTAATTGATCGATCTGCAGCTGTGGATCATTGAGCTGCTGATACTCAATTGCTCACTGTTTTTAGGCTGCCCAGACCGTTTGTCAGTCACTTTTTTCTGGGGTGATCGGCGGCCTTTTTGTGTCTTGTGGTGCGCCAGCACAAGCTGCGACCAAGTGCATTTAACCCTCAATGGTGTGGTTGTTTTTTGGCTAAAGCCTACATCAGGGTGAAGCTGTCACACCAAGTGCATTTAACCAGCAATAGTCTGTTTATTTTTTGGCCATATACTACATCAGGGGCAAGCTGCGCCTGTCACCAAGTGCATTTAACCCTCAATGGTGTGGTTGTTTTTTGGCTAAAGCCTACATCAGGGTGAAGCTGTCACACCAAGTGCATTTAACCAGCAATAGTCTGTTTATTTTTTGGCCATATACTACATCAGGGGCAAGCTGCGCCCGTCACCAAGTGCATTTAACCCTCAGTAGTGTGGTTGGTCAAGCTGTCACACCAAGTGCTTTTTACCAGCAATAGTGTGGTTATTTTTTGGCCATATCCCAGTCTAATTCTGTCATTAAATCCATACCGGTCTCCCAGCGCCTAAATACTAGGCCTCAAATTTATATCCCGCTAAATCTGTCGTTACCGCTGTACTGTTGTGGCTGGGCAAGTTATTTAGTGTCCGTCAAAGCACATTTTTTGTTCTGGGTTGAAATACAATTCCCAATTTAGCAATTTCATAATTTAGTGGTTTCTGCTATATCAGAGCTATTTGAAATCTATCCCTAAAAGGGTATATAATATTCAAGGTGCACATAGGGTCATTCAGAATAACTTCACACACACGCTACTGTGCATTTCCAAGTCTAATTCTTTCAGTAAATCCATACCGGTCACCCAGCGCCTAAATACTAGGCCTCAAATTTATATCCCGCTAAATCTGTCGTTACCGCTGTCCTGTTGTGGATGGGCAAGTTATTTAGTGTCCGTCAAAGCACATTTTTTGTTCTGGGTTGAAATACAATTCCCAATTTAGCAATTTCCTAATTTAGTGGTTTCTGCTATATCAGAGCTATTTGAAATCTATCCCTAAAAGGGTATATAATATTCAAGGTGCACATAGGGTCATTCAGAATAACTTCACACACACGCTACTGTGCATTTCCAAGTCTAATTCTGTCAGTAAATCCATACCGGTCACCCAGCGCCTAAATACTAGGCCTCAAATTTATATTCCGCTAAATCTGTCTTTACCGCTGTACTGTTCTGGCTGGGCAAGTTATTTAGTGTCCGTCAAAGCACATTTTTTGTTCTGGGTTGAAATACAATTCCCAATTTAGCAATTTCATAATTTAGTGGTTTCTGCTGTATCAGAGCTATTTGAAATCTATCCCTAAAAGGGTATATAATATTCAAGGTGCACATAGGGTCATTCAGAATAACTTCACACACACGCTACTGTGCATTTCCAAGTCTAATTCTGTCAGTAAATCCATACCGGTCACCCAGCGCCTAAATACTAGGCCTCAAATTTATATCCCGCTAAATCTGTCTTTACCGCTGTACTGTTCTGGCTGGGCAAGTTATTTAGTGTCCGTCAAAGCACATTTTTTGTTCTGGGTTGAAATACAATTCCCAATTTAGCAATTTCATAATTTAGTGGTTTCTGCTATATCAGAGCTATTTGAAATCTATCCCTAAAAGGGTATATAATATTCAAGGTGCACATAGGGTCATTCAGAATAACTTCACACACACGCTACTGTGCATTTCCAAGTCTAATTCTGTCAGTAAATCCATACCGGTCACCCAGCGCCTAAATACTAGGCCTCAAATTTATATCCCGCTAAATCTGTCTTTACCGCTGTACTGTTCTGGCTGGGCAAGTTATTTAGTGTCCGTCAAAGCACATTTTTTGTTCTGGGTTGAAATACAATTCCCAATTTAGCAATTTCATAATTTGGTGGTTTCTGCTATATCAGAGCTATTTTAAATCTATCCCTAAAAGGGTATATAATATTCAAGGTGCACATAGGGTCATTCAGAATAACTTCACACACACGCTACTGTGCATTTCCAAGTCTAATTCTGTCAGTAAATCCATACCGGTCACCCAGCGCCTAAATACTAGGCCTCAAATTTATATTCCGCTAAATCTGTCTTTACCGCTGTACTGTTCTGGCTGGGCAAGTTATTTAGTGTCCGTCAAAGCACATTTTTTGTTCTGGGTTGAAATACAATTCCCAATTTAGCAATTTCATAATTTAGTGGTTTCTGCTGTATCAGAGCTATTTGAAATCTATCCCTAAAAGGGTATATAATATTCAAGGTGCACATAGGGTCATTCAGAATAACTTCACACACACGCTACTGTGCATTTCCAAGTCTAATTCTGTCAGTAAATCCATACCGGTCACCCAGCGCCTAAATACTAGGCCTCAAATTTATATCCCGCTAAATCTGTCGTTACCGCTGTCCTGTTGTGGATGGGCAAGTTATTTAGTGTCCGTCAAAGCACATTTTTTGTTCTGAGTTGAAATACAATTCCCAATTTAGCAATTTCCTAATTTAGTGGTTTCTGCTATATCAGAGCTATTTGAAATCTATCCCTAAAAGGGTATATAATATTCAAGGTGCACATAGGGTCATTCAGAATAACTTCACACACACTCTACTGTGCATTTCCAAGTCAAATTCTGTCAGTAAATCCATACCGTTCACCCAGCGCCTAAATACTAGGCCTCAAATTTATATTCCGCTAAATCTGTCTTTACCGCTGTACTGTTCTGGCTGGGCAAGTTATTTAGTGTCCGTCAAAGCACATTTTTTGTTCTGGGTTGAAATACAATTCCCAATTTAGCAATTTCATAATTTAGTGGTTTCTGCTGTATCAGAGCTATTTGAAATCTATCCCTAAAAGGGTATATAATATTCAAGGTGCACATAGGGTCATTCAGAATAACTTCACACACACGCTACTGTGCATTTCCAAGTCTAATTCTGTCAGTAAATCCATACCGGTCACCCAGCGCCTAAATACTAGGCCTCAAATTTATATCCCGCTAAATCTGTCTTTACCGCTGTACTGTTCTGGCTGGGCAAGTTATTTAGTGTCCGTCAAAGCACATTTTTTGTTCTGGGTTGAAATACAATTCCCAAATTAGCAATTTCATAATTTAGTGGTTTCTGCTATATCAGAGCTATTTGAAATCTATCCCTAAAAGGGTATATAATATTCAAGGTGCACATAGGGTCATTCAGAATAACTTCACACACACGCTACTGTGCTTTTTTTAAGTCTAATTCTGTCAGTAAATCTATACCGGTCACCCAGCGCCTAAATACTAGGCCTCAAATTTATATTCAGCTGAATTTGAATACTATACATTGGGCCAAATAATATTTTTGTTGTTGTGGTGAACGATAACAATGAGGAAAACATCTAGTAAGGGACGCGGACGTGGACATGATCGTGGTGGTGTTAGTGGACCCTCTGGTGCTGGGAGAGGACGTGGCCATTCTGCCACATCCACACGTCCTAGTGTACCAACTACCTCAGGTCCCAGTAGCCGCCAGAATTTACAGCGATATATGGTGGGGCCCAATGCCGTTCTAAGGATGGTAAGGCCTGAGCAGGTACAGGCATTAGTCAATTGGGTGTCCGACAGTGGATCCAGCACGTTCACATTATCTCCCACCCAGTCTTCTGCAGAAAGCGCACAGATGGCGCCTGAAAACCAACCCCATCAGTCTGTCACATCACCCCCATGCATACCAGGGAAACTGTCTGAGCCTCAAGTTATGCAGCAGTCTCTTATGCTGTTTGAAGACTCCGCTGGCAGGGTTTCCCAAGGGCATCCACCTAGCCCTTCCCCAGCGGTGAAAGACATAGAATGCACTGACGCACAACCACTTATGTTTCCTGATGATGAGGACATGGGAATACCACCTCAGCATGTCTCTGATGATGACGAAACACAGGTGCCAACTGCTGCGTCTTTCTGCAGTGTGCAGACTGAACAGGAGGTCAGGGATCAAGACTGGGTGGAAGACGATGCAGGGGACGATGAGGTCCTAGACCCCACATGGAATGAAGGTCGTGCCACTGACTTTCACAGTTCGGAGGAAGAGGCAGTGGTGAGACCGAGCCAACAGCGTAGCAAAAGAGGGAGCAGTGGGCAAAAGCAGAACACCCGCCGCCAAGAAACTCCGCCTGCTACTGACCGCCGCCATCTGGGACCGAGCACCCCAAAGGCAGCTTCAAGGAGTTCCCTGGCATGGCACTTCTTCAAACAATGTGCTGACGACAAGACCCGAGTGGTTTGCACGCTGTGCCATCAGAGCCTGAAGCGAGGCATTAACGTTCTGAACCTGAGCACAACCTGCATGACCAGGCACCTGCATGCAAAGCATGAACTGCAGTGGAGTAAACACCTTAAAACCAAGGAAGTCACTCAGGCTTCCCCTGCTACCTCTTCTGCTGCTGCCGCCTCGGCCTCTTCTGCTGCTGCCGCCTCGGCCTCTTCCTCCGCCTCTGGAGGAACGTTGGCACCTGCCGCCCAGCAAACAGGGGATGTACCACCAACACCACCACCACCTCCGTCACCAAGCATCTCAACCATGTCACACGGCAGCGTTCAGCTCTCCATCTCACAAACATTTGAGAGAAAGCGTAAATTCCCACCTAGCCACCCTCGATCCCTGGCCCTGAATGCCAGCATTTCTAAACTACTGGCCTATGAAATGCTGTCATTTAGGCTGGTGGACACAGACAGCTTCAAACAGCTCATGTCGCTTGCTGTCCCAGAGTATGTTGTTCCCAGCCGGCACTACTTCTCCAAGAGAGCCGTGCCTTCCCTGCACAACCAAGTATCCGATAAAATCAAGTGTGCACTGTGCAACGCCATCTGTGGCAAGGTCCACCTAACCACAGATACGTGGACCAGTAAGCACGGCCAGGGACGCTATATCTCCCTAACTGCACACTGGGTAAATGTAGTGGCAGCTGGGCCCCAGGCGGAGAGATGTTTGGCGCACGTCCTTCCGCCGCCAAGGATCGCAGGGCAACATTCTTTGCCTCCTGTTGCCACCTCCTCCTACTCGACTTCCTCCTCCTCTTCTTCCACCTGCTCATCTAGTCAGCCACACACCTTCACCACCAACTTCAGCACAGACCGGGGTAAACGTCAGCAGGCCATTCTGAAACTCATATGTTTGGTGGACAGGCCCCACACCGCACAGGAGTTGTGGCAGGGTATAGAACAACAGACCGACGAGTGGTTGCTGCCGGTGAGCCTCAAGCCCGGCCTGGTGGTGTGTGATAATGGGCGAAATCTCGTTGCAGCTCTGGGACTAGCCAGTTTGACGCACATCCCTTGCTTGGCGCATGTGCTGAATTTGGTGGTGCAGAAGTTCATTCACAACTACCCCGACATGTCAGAGCTGCTGCATAAAGTGCGGGCCGTCTGTTCTCGCTTCCGGCGTTCACATCCTGCTGCTGCTCGCCTGTCTGCGCTACAGCGTAACTTCGGCCTTCCCGCTCACCGCCTCATATGCGACGTGCCCACCAGGTGGAACTGCACCTTGCACGTGCTGGACAGACTGTGCGAGCAGCAGCAGGCCATAGTGGAGTTTCAGCTGCAGCACGCACGGGTCAGTCGCACTACAGAACAGCACCACTTCACCACCAATGACTGGGCCTCCATGCGAGACCTGTGTGCCCTGTTGCGCTGTTTCGAGTACTCCACCAACATGGCCAGTGGCAATGACGCCGTTATCAGCGTTACAATACCACTTCTATGTCTCCTTGAGAAAACACTTAGGGCGATGATGGAAGAGGAGGTGGCCCAGGAGGAGGAGGAGGAGGAGGAGGAGGAGGAAGAGGGGTCATTTTTAGCACTTTCAGGCCAGTCTCTTCGAAGTTACTCAGAGGGAGGTTTTTGGCAACAGCAGAGGCCAGGTACAAATGTGGCCAGCCAGGGCCCACTACTGGAGGACGAGGAGGACGAGGATGAGGAGGAGGTGGAGGAGGATGAGGATGAAGCATGGTCACAGCAGGGTGGCACCCAACGCAGCTCGGGTCCATCACTGGTGCGTGGCTGGGGGGAAAGGCAGGACGATGACGATACGCCTCCCACAGAGGACAGCTTGTCCTTACCCCTGGGCAGCCTGGCACACATGAGCGACTACATGCTGCAGTGCCTGCGCAACAACAGCAGAGTTGCCCACATTTTAACGTGTGCGGACTACTGGGTTGCCACCCTGCTGGATCCATGCTTCAAAGACAATGTGCCCACCTTACTTCCTGCACTGGAGCGTGATAGGAAGATGCGCGAGTACAAGCGCACGTTGATAGACGCGCTACTGAGAGAATTCCCAAATGTCACATTGGAACAAGTGGAAGCCCAAGGCCAAGGCAGAGGAGGAGCAAGAGGTCGCCAAGGCAGCTGTGTCACGGACAGCTCCTCTGAGGGCAGGGTTAGCATGGCAGAGATGTGGAAAAGTTTTGTCAACACGCCACAGCTAACTGCACCACCACCTGATACGCAACGTGTTAGCAGGAGGCAACATTTCACTAACATGGTGGAACAGTACGTGTGCACACCCCTCCACGTACTGACTGATGGTTCGGCCCCATTCAACTACTGGGTCTCTAAATTGTCCACGTGGCCAGAGCTAGCCTTTTATGCCTTGGAGGTGCTGGCCTGCCCGGCGGCCAGCGTTTTGTCTGAACGTGTATTCAGCACGGCAGGGGGTGTCATTACAGACAAACGCAGCCGCCTGTCTACAGCCAATGTGGACAAGCTGACGTTCATAAAAATGAACCAGGCATGGATCCCACAGGACCTGTCCGTCCCTTGTCCAGATTAGACATTGACTACCTCCCCTTAACCATATATTATTGTACTCCAGGGCACTTCCTCATTCAATCCTATTTTTATTTTCATTTTACCATTATATTGCGAGGCTACCCAAATTTGAATGAACCTCTCCTCTGTCTGGGTGCCGGGGCCTAAATATATGCCAATGGACTGTTCCAATGTTGGGTGACGTGAAGCCTGATTCTCTGCTATGACATGCAGACTAATTCTCTGCTGACATGAAGCCAGATTCTCTGTTATAGGACCTCTCTCCTCTGCCTGGGTGCTGGGCCTAAATATATGCCAATGGACTGTTGCACTGGTGGCTGACGTGAAGCCTGATTGTCTGTTACGGGACCTCTCTCCTCTGCCTGGGTGCTGGGCCTAAATTTATGAAAATGGACTGTTACAGTGGTGGGTGACGTGAAGCCTGATTCTCTGCTATGACATGCAGACTAATTCTCTGCTGACATGAAGCCAGATTCTCTGTTACGGGACCTCTCTCCTCTGCCTGGGTGCTGGGCCTAAATATATGCCAATGGACTGTTGCACTGGTGGCTGACGTGAAGCCTGATTGTCTGTTACGAGACCTCTCTCCTCTGCCTGGGTGCTGGGCCTAAATATCTGACAATGGACTGTTGCATTGGTGGCTGACGTGAAGCCTGATTCTCTGCTATGATATGAAGACTGATTCTCTGCTGACATGAAGCCAGATTGTCTGTTACGGGACCTCTCTCCTCTGCCTGGGTGCTGGGCCTAAATTTATGAAAATGGACTGTTACAGTGGTGGGTGACGTGAAGCCTGATTCTCTGCTATGATATGAAGACTGATTCTCTGCTGACATGAAGCCAGATTGTCTGTTACGGGACCTCTCTCCTCTGCCTGGGTGCTGGGCCTAAATTTATGAAAATGGACTGTTACAGTGGTGGGTGACGTGAAGCCTGATTCTCTGCTATGACATGAAGACTGATTCTCTGCTGACATGAAGACAGATTCTCTGTTACGGGTCCTCTCTCCTCTGCCTGGGTGCTGGGCCTAAATATATGCCAATTGACTGTTGCACTGGAGGCTGACGTGAAGCCTGATTGTCTGTTACGGGACCTCTCTCCTCTGCCTGGGTGCTGGGCCTAAATATCTGACAATGGACTGTTGCATTGGTGGCTGACGTGAAGCCTGATTCTCTGCTATGATATAAAGACTGATTCTCTGCTGACATGAAGCCAGATTGTCTGTTACGGGACCTCTCTCCTCTGCCTGGGTGCTTGGCCTAAATTTATGAAAATGGACTGTTACAGTGGTGGGTGACGTGAAGCCTGATTCTCTGCTATGACATGCAGACTAATTCTCTGCTGACATGAAGCCAGATTCTCTGTTACGGGACCTCTCTCCTCTGCCTGGGTGCTGGGCCTAAATATATGCCAATGGACTGTTGCACTGGTGGCTGACGTGAAGCCTGATTGTCTGTTACGAGACCTCTCTCCTCTGCCTGGGTGCTGGGCCTAAATATCTGACAATGGACTGTTGCATTGGTGGCTGACGTGAAGCCTGATTCTCTGCTATGATATGAAGACTGATTCTCTGCTGACATGAAGCCAGATTGTCTGTTACGGGTCCTCTCTCCTCTGCCTGGGTACTGGGCCTAAATATCTGACAATGGACTGTTGCATTGGTGGCTGACGTGAAGCCTGATTCTCTGCTATGATATGAAGACTGATTCTCTGCTGACCTGAAGCCAGATTGTCTGTTACGGGTCCTCTCTCCCCTGCCTGGGTGCTGGGCCTAAATATATGCCAATGGACTGTTGCACTGGAGGCTGACGTGAAGCCTGATTGTCTGTTACGGGACCTCTCTCCTCTGCCTGGGTGCTGGGCCTAAATATCTGACAATGGACTGTTGCATTGGTGGCTGACGTGAAGCCTGATTCTCTGCTATGATATGAAGACTGATTCTCTGCTGACATGAAGCCAGATTGTCTGTTACGGGACCTCTCTCCTCTGCCTGGGTGCTTGGCCTAAATTTATGAAAATGGACTGTTACAGTGGTGGGTGACGTGAAGCCTGATTCTCTGCTATGACATGCAGACTAATTCTCTGCTGACATGAAGCCAGATTCTCTGTTACAGGACCTCTCTCCTCTGCCTGGGTGCTGGGCCTAAATATATGCCAATGGACTGTTGCACTGGTGGCTGACATGAAGCCTGATTGTCTGTTACGAGACCTCTCTCCTCTGCCTGGGTGCTGGGCCTAAATATCTGACAATGGACTGTTGCATTGGTGGCTGACGTGAAGCCTGATTCTCTGCTATGATATGAAGACTGATTCTCTGCTGACATGAAGCCAGATTGTCTGTTACGGGACCTCTCTCCTCTGCCTGGGTGCTGGGCCTAAATTTATGAAAATGGACTGTTACAGTGGTGGGTGACGTGAAGCCTGATTCTCTGCTATGATATGAAGACTGATTCTCTGCTGACATGAAGCCAGATTGTCTGTTACGGGACCTCTCTCCTCTGCCTGGGTGCTGGGCCTAAATTTATGAAAATGGACTGTTACAGTGGTGGGTGACGTGAAGCCTGATTCTCTGCTATGACATGAAGACTGATTCTCTGCTGACATGAAGACAGATTCTCTGTTACGGGTCCTCTCTCCTCTGCCTGGGTGCTGGGCCTAAATATATGCCAATGGACTGTTGCACTGGAGGCTGACGTGAAGCCTGATTGTCTGTTACGGGACCTCTCTCCTCTGCCTGGGTGCTGGGCCTAAATATCTGACAATGGACTGTTGCATTGGTGGCTGACGTGAAGCCTGATTCTCTGCTATGATATGAAGACTGATTCTCTGCTGACATAAAGCCAGATTGTCTGTTACGGGACCTCTCTCCTCTGCCTGGGTGCTTGGCCTAAATTTATGACAATGGACTGTTGCAGTGGTGGCTGACGTGAAGCCTGATTCTCTGCTATGACATGCAGACTGATTCTCTGCTGACAAGAAGACAGATTCTCTGTTACGGGACCTCTCTCCTCTGCCTGGGTGCTGGGCCTAAATATATGCCAATGGACTGTTGCACTGGTGGCTGACGTGAAGCCTGATTGTCTGTTACGGGACCTCTCTCCTCTGCCTGGGTGCTGGGCCTAAATATCTGACAATGGACTGTTGCATTGGTGGCTGACGTGAAGCCTGATTCTCTGCTATGATATGAAGACTGATTCTCTGCTGACATGAAGCCAGATTGTCTGTTACGGGACCTCTCTCCTCTGCCTGGGTGCTGGGCCTAAATTTATGAAAATGGACTCTTACAGTGGTGGGTGACGTGAAGCCTGATTCTCTGCTATGATATGAAGACTGATTCTCTGCTGACATGAAGCCAGATTGTCTGTTACGGGACCTCTCTCCTCTGCCTGGGTGCTTGGCCTAAATTTATGACAATGGACTGTTGCAGTGGTGGCTGACGTGAAGCCTGATTCTCTGCTATGACATGCAGACTGATTCTCTGCTGACATGAAGACAGATTGTCTGTTACGGGACCTCTCTCCTCTGCCTGGGTGCTGGGCCTAAATATATGCCAATGGACTGTTGCACTGGTGGCTGACGTGAAGCCTGATTGTCTGTTACGGGACCTCTCTCCTCTGCCTGGGTGCTGGGCCTAAATATCTGACAATGGACTGTTGCATTGGTGGCTGACGTGAAGCCTGATTCTCTGCTATGATATGAAGACTGATTCTCTGCTGACATGAAGCCAGATTGTCTGTTACGGGACCTCTCTCCTCTGCCTGGGTGCTTGGCCTAAATTTATGACAATGGACTGTTGCAGTGGTGGCTGACGTGAAGCCTGATTCTCTGCTATGACATGCAGACTGATTCTCTGCTTACATGAAGACAGATTCTCTGTTACGGGACCTCTCTCCTCTGCCTGGGTGCCGGGGCCTAAATATCTGAGAATGGACTGTTCCAGTGGTGGGTGACGTGAAGCCAGATTCTCTGCTATGGGACCTCTCTCCAATTGATTTTGGTTAATTTTTATTTATTTAATTTTTATTTTAATTCATTTCCCTATCCACATTTGTTTGCAGGGGATTTACCTACATGTTGCTGCCTTTTGCAGCCCTCTAGCCCTTTCCTGGGCTGTTTTACAGCCTTTTTAGTACCGAAAAGTTCGGGTCCCCATTGACTTCAATGGGGTTCGGGTTCGGGACGAAGTTCGGATCGGGTTCGGATCCCGAACCCGAACATTTCCGCGAAGTTCGGCCGAACTTCTCGAACCCGAACATCCAGGTGTTCGCTCAACTCTAGTTATAACATCATGGTTATAGCGGAAAATAAAAGCATTCTTAAGACAGAATGCTAATTAGTATGGCAATTTAGGGGTAAAAAAAAAACTGACTTCATCCAATTGATCATGCAGCAGCAGTGTCTTCTATCTTCTTCCAGCAGGACCTGCATATGGACCTGCAATGACGTCACCGCGCTCACCATATCTATTATTTTCCGCTATAACCATGTTATAATGAAAAATAATAAAGTGAAGGTCCCCATTGACTTCAAATGAACTTAACCCTTAACCCGAACTTTGACCTGAAGTTTGGACGAACCCGGCGAACCCGAACTTCCACGGGTTTGCTCATCCCTAGTCGCCAGTATTTAATACCGGAGATTTCTTGTACAAGCAATTCTAATTGAGAAAACTGGCCGGGTGACTACTGAAATGTCTTTACAAAAATACCAGTTTCTCTGAATTATTACCACTAGTAATGAGCTGCAGGGGCTAACTTCGAATTTGCGATAATGTGTGAATATTTGGGCGAATATTTGTCATATATTCAAATTCATTATTTTCTTCATTGCAAAAATCGGCAATGTAATACTCGCGTATTGCGTATGTGCAAAACGGGCGTGGCCTAGTTTAGCAACTGTTTTAAATCTACCCGAAGATCCATGAGATTAGAAAACATGGTTGGCAGCAATTTTTGCAACAATGAGGACAAACTCCTGATCACTGTAAGTAATTTGACATTACAGCAGTGTATTTGATTACATTTCACATGCATGTCAGAACAATATTCGCAATTCCAAAAATCGTCGCTAATAATGCACATTTTTTTTCGCAATACATACAACTTCACATTTTATCAGGTCTCAATAGATATTACTGATTGGTGCACTAAGTATTGTTGTGACATCACAGCACTATGTCTATAGCATGTATGTATGGACAGCAGAGATATATCTCTAACATGCACATTGCACATCCATTTTCCTGCCGCACACTATATCCCACACATACACACACACACACACACACAGTCTATAGATTAGAGTTTGTGTCCTGTTGGTCAGGACTCAGGAGAAGCTTTCTTTGTCTGACCGCCAGTATTTGCTGGTTCATTTAGAGTTACCCAGGGTGCACCACGGGGAGGCGAACCAGCTGTACACCCCATACTGTACCGTCACTTCACTAGACAGGTACATTTCTGCTCAGCTGGCCAATATCCGATTGCTTAGACCCCACACACATACAATAGCAATACAATCTGATCTTATAACGGTAACATTAAATCTAATATTTCCCCTTCAAAGACTTAAATACTTTTTGCTGTTTTGTTGAGGACATTATTTTCAATACTTGTTTTTTTTTTTTTATTGGGATTATATGCTTGCATCTTTATCCTGCAGCGCATGTTGGAACGGGACTATGACAGGACCCGGGTCCAGTCTGACAAGCAGAGGATCGGGAGGGGGATCCATTTCGAGTTATGAAGGAAGTTAAATGGCAGGCACACTAAGATGGCCTTACTAAACAAATGGTCCGATCTGAAGAGGAGGAACTCGGAGCGGATCAGAGAGATCTGTGACAGAATATGCCCAGGTACAATGCTTACATTACTTTTGTATCTCTCGCCAACACTCTGTAATGTATATACACAGTTATGCAAATAAGTATTTCATGCCTTTACAAGTGATTACTTAGTACCTGGCGTGACACGTAGCAAATCAGCAGGTTACATCATACATCTCTACCTCGCCATGAGTATATATATATATATATATATATAAATATATATATATTATACACACACACACAGCGAGGTACAGATGTATGATGTAACCGGCTGATTTTATGCGTTTCACACACACATAAATATATATATATATATATATATATATATATGTGTATGTGTGTGTATATACATAAACTGCAATCATAATTCTGTATTCCAGTAAAAGGCTCCATACATCATTACATTAGATACATCCCCCAATGTGAGATTCCACAGACCTTCGACAGAGGATCTGGAGCTGGTGGTGTTGTCCACTGAGGGAGAGAGCAGGCCGGACCCTCCCAGGAGCCGGATTCCCCCCCCCCAGCTCCTGATGACAATGAAGAGAAGGAGGTTGTCACCAGCCCCAGCCAGGAGGGTAAATATGTGCACATAGCAATATAATTCTGTATCCATGCCTCTTATTCTGAATTGCAAGTAATTTTCATATTTTTTTTATCCTGACAGTACTGATTAATAAATAAAAAAATTAAGCAGATGCAGCAGGAGCACAGAGCCGAGATGCGGAAGCAGATGTGCAAGCAGATGCGGAAAATGGAGGCACTGCACCACAAACGGATGCAAGAGATGTTGGACCTTCATGACCAACTAAAAAAGTTGCCTTAAAGCCATGTTTGTAAATATTTTTTTTTCAGTTCTCACATGTGCTTCCGTTTTTTATTGTTGTTTTGTTTTCGTGCAATTTTAAACGATAAGGTTGCAGTAAGGCCCCTTTTGTCCAGGGTCAAACTCATCGGGGTCAGGAAAGACAGCAGCAGCAGTTAAATAGTAATGGTGTAGTATAAGGCCTACACATAGCTCAGCCAAACTCATCAGGACAGACAGCAGCAGGTAAATGGTAATGGTGTAATATAAGTCCTACACATAGGTTGGCCAAACTCATCAGGACAGACAGCAGCAGGTAAATGATAATAAGAATTTGTTCCCATACATACAAATTGCAATATATGCCTTTGACAATTTTAATTTCAAAAGGATTTTTAAGATTGTAAAGCCCACAAGAAATTTGTAAAAAAAATAAAATAAAATTGGGGGTCTGATTGGGTCTGTCAGATGAGGTCAGCGAAATTGCAGAAGGCCTCTATGGTAAGGTGTGTCTTTTTGCTGATGACACAAAGATTTGTAACAGGGTTGATGTTCCTGAAGGGATACACCAAATTAATAATAATACGCACAAAACTGAAAAAAAAAACTATTTTAGAGGAAAAATTGTTAAGAAAAATTATTTCCTGTATATCTACTTGTATATAAAGTGCAAGTGCTGCCAAAATTTACACAGAAGAGGTACTCCGATACAACCTGTATATCACATAATAGAGAGCCTCATTCACATTGTGGTCCAATAGTTTAGGTAGTGGGACTCCTACACTCATAAAGCCTATGCACTAAGTGAAAGGACTGCCAAAAATTACAAGGAACCGGCACTCCAAAACACCCTTTGTTGCACATAAAGGAGGCATCATACACACCCTTGAAAAATGATGATTGATGGCCTGCTGGTGACCCTCAAAAACATATGGAGCAAGGGCCTGCTGATCTGACCATCTAAAACATTAGGGGCGAGGGCCTGCTGCCGCATTGGTAACTCTAGATAACCTCTGGGCGATTGCACATCCCCGTGACGGCGACAATCCATTCGGATGTCTGCCCTATCAACTTTCGATGTTCTTTTCTGCACCTACCATGGTGATCACGGGAAACGGGCAATCAGGGTTCGATGCTGGAGAGGGAGCCTGAAAAAGGGCTACCACATCCAAGGGAGGTCAATGGCTGAAATCTGATTGGCTGTTGTTGCCTTGCCCCTTTTTTTTCCTAATTGTGAAAAACCCAGAGAGGGTGGGGCAAGTTATTAAAGCACAAGCATCCAAAGAAGGCAGCAGGCGCGTGGCAATTACCCACACCCGACTCGGGGAAGTAGTAACAATAAATAACAATAAAGCACTCTTAAGCGGCCCTGTTATTGGAATGCGTACAATTTCTATTAACAAAGATCTATTGGAGGGCAAGTTTTGTGCCAGCAGCCAACTTGCTCCCGGCCTCCACAATGTTCACCCAGTGTGTCATCATGATGAGGATTGTGTTGACCAGACTCTTGGCTAATAATACCGAACTTGTAGATGAGGGCCTGCTGCCGCTTTGTTGATCCATTTGGATGTCTGCCCTATCAACTTTGGAGCAATTTTTTAACAAGGACCTTCTGGTATAGCACCGTTTTGCTTGTGCTCTCCACCAGAGGAATGAGAGATGAGAAGTTCTCTTTGTAGCCGGGGTCGAGAAGGGTGAACAACCAGTAATCCGCGTTTATTGATGGCCTTGTGGTTCGCCCGGCGGTCGGTTCGCAGCGAACTTTGCTTGTTTGCGATTCGCCGATCAAGCGTACATATATATTCGCGCCCGCCATATTTTTTTACATTGTGAAGAACTTTGACCCATGACACATCCATCAGGTGGTACAGGACAGCCAATTGAAAAGTTTCAGCAAATGGACATATCCCCTACCTTATAAATAGACCCGATCTGGCTGCCATTTTACATTCAGTCTTTTGCCAGTGTAGGGAGAGGTTGCTGTGTGGAGCAGGGACAGGCTGTTAGGGACAAAAACGCTATCAAATAGGTCCACAAAAGTCCTTTTAAGGACTGGTATAGGTGTACTATTGATAGGTGTGCAGTACAGAGGGGTGTAATACACTTATAATATACTTTCTAACATAGAAAGCATATTATAGTGGATTTATATTGTGCAGCAGTGGTGAGCGGTTCTGCAGCGATACTGCAGCTACACACAGTGACAAACGCAATTAGAAAAAATTATTATAACTGGTGTGATATACCAGTCGCCCCCCAAAAAAACTGATAGAAGCGGGGTGTTATATACCAATAATATACTTTCTATATAGTGCATTTGGGTACTGCAGCATTTGTTTGTGGTTTTGCTGTGTTCTCTCTGCTACACACAGTGACAAACGGTATTGGAAAAAATAATTATAACTGGTGTGCGCATGTGTGTACGCGGTAAATTATATTGCCGATATTTTGCATTAAAAAAATAATGAATGGAGATTGCAAATTTGAATAATACATCTGGTATGTCACTGTCCATGTTGTGGGACTATTTGTGCACTTCTAGTAATTATTTATTGGCTTCAAATAAGCTGAAGGTTTTCTGGTTTGCCTGCCATTAAAATAAATAGGACCCACCGCGAACTTGCGGTTCGTGTACATTTGATCGCGCGATCGCAATCGCGTTCGCGAACCGTCCCAGCAGATGTTCGTCCATCACTATCCGTGTTGTCTAAAATAAGTATAACCCACGGGTCGTGGGAAAGGCAGCCTAATATGAAGTCAGCCATGTGTGCCAGAGTACCAACAGGCAAGACTTCGCTGTCAACATCAGAAGGTGAGCTGAACCTGTAAAACATTATATGCGAGGGCCTGTAGGTGAGCTGACCCTGTAAAACATATTCGAGGGCCTGTACATGAGCTGACCCTGTAAAACATTATTTGCGAGGGCTTGCTGTTGAGCTGACCCTGTAAAACATTATATGCAAGGGCCTGCAGTTGAGCTGACCCTGTAAAACATTATATGCAAGGGCCTGCAGGCGAGCTGACCCTGTAAAACATGATATGCGAGGGCCTGCAGTTGAGCTGACCCTGTAAAACTTTATATGCGAGGGCCTGCAGTTGAGCTGAACTTGTAAAACATTATATGCGAAGGGCCTGCAGTTGAGCTGACCCTGTGAAAAATTATATGCAAGGGCCTGCAGGTGAGCTGACCCTGTAAAATATTATATGGAAGGGAATTATATGGAAGGGAATTATATTATAGGTAGATATGATGGAGGAGGAGTAGGAGGATGAGAAAAGGAAGATTTAACCATATACCCTTTTTTGTGGTGGAAGGGGTGCATGGGAATGCAGTGTATTGAGTACATTAAACAACAAATTTAAAGTGCCTTTGTTTATCCGTTTTCCTCTGGTGGAGTTGAGAAGTCTGGGGCAATCCAGGCCTTGTTCATTTTTATAAGACTCAACCTGTCACCATTTTCAGTTGACAGGCGAATACGCTTATCTGTTATAATACCACCAGCAGCACTTAATACCCGCTCAGACAAAATGCTGGCGGCAGGGCAGGCCAGCACCTCCAGCTTGGACACCCAGTTTATTTAAACTCTGCCACCAGCGTTTTCAGATAGACATTTTTTGAGCAATTTTTCAACAAGGACCTTCTGGTATTGCACCGTTTTGCTCGTCCTCTCCACCTGAGGAATGAGAGATGAGAAGTTCTCTTTGTAGCGGGGGACGAGAAGGGTGAACACCCAGTAATCTGTGTTGTCTAAAATGCATATAATGCGCGGGTTGCGTTAAATGCAGCCTAACATGAAGTCAGCCATGTGTGCCAGAGTCCCAACAGGCAAGACTTTGCTGTCATCATCAGGAGGATCACTCAATCTCCTCATCCTCTTCCTCCTCTTCTGCCCACCCATGCTGAACTGATGGAATTAAACTTCCATGGGTACTACCCTCTGTAGCGGAGGCAACCATCTCCTGCTCCTCCTCCTCTTCATCGCCCAATTCGCGCTGAGAAGAGGGAGGAAGTTTTTGTGGGTCTCTTGAGTCTATCCCACAAAGCGCCCCCCTGGTGAAGTGAGTAGTGATCCTCTTTTTAATGATTCTATAAATTGCTGTGTCAATTGTGGGCCATCAACATTTTGAAAACTTGAATTGGATCACACTGACTCCTGTAAGTTTTATGGTAAATATCGCCTATAGTTATAATAGGTTCATGTATCAATCCTTGCTGCACTCTTTTATATTTAACTACTAAATACGTTTTTCTAACTACTGAAGCATTATAAAAATAAAAATAAATCGAGTAGGCAGATTAAAAGCCTAAATACCGTTAATCCTTGTAGTTAGACTGGAGCCCCCGGTGTGGTTACCCACATTTTTTATTTATTTCTATTTTAAGTTTCTAATGTAGCGGTTTGTCCGCACATATGTAGCCACTGTTGGCAGCCTTTCTATATTTGGATGATTTTGTATACTATTTAATCGTGGATTTCAATTGGTTTCTTTAATTATCCATCCTTTGGCGCCTTGCCTGTTACTCTTTGACCTCCCTGAAATTCATTCAGGGAAATCTTTGATTAACCCTCTATCCTTTTTTCTTTACCTTTACCCCTGATTCAGAAATCACAAATGTTTGAACGTAAAAAAGTTGATGATGTCGGAAAACCCTTTTGCCCAACGGCTGACCGCTGGCTTGTCGGAACTGCTAGCCTGCCAACTACTGCCGAATAAACTGGTGGACTCGGAGGCCTTTATAAAATTTGTTGCCATTGGCACATCGCAATGGAAGGTCCCCGGAAGGGAATATTTCTCCCAGAAGGGCATCCCAAAGCTATATGGCCATGTTCAGCGGCAAGTGAATGTATCTCTGGCACACAGTGTTGGTGCCCAGATACATCTGACCACAGACACGTGGTCTAGCAAACACGGGAATGGAAGGTACATAACTTTTACTGCCCACTGGGTGAAACTTCGGCTGTCAAGCATGCAACTCGTGGCACCTGTGTGCATTTGGTGTTACCGCCACGGATAACATGGAGGCCTGCCTCTTCTTCTTCTCCTCCTCCTACTTCATCCTCCTTGGCTGACCCCTCCTTTTCCACTGCTACCGCCTCTTCCGCTGCATCCCCCAAGCTCCCCAGAACCTATTCGATATGCCAGGTGAGACGTTGCCATGCTGTGCTACGGCTGTTGTGCCTGGAAGCCAAGAACCCCACTGGTCCTGCACTGCTTTCAGCTCTATGGTCACAGGCTGATCAGTGACTAACCCCGCTCAATTTGACAGTTGGTAAAGTGGTGTGCGACAACGGTGCCAATCTGCTGAGCACGCTGAAACAGGGCAAAATTACACACATGCCGTGCATGGCACACGTCCTGAACTTAGTCATGCAGCGATTCGTTGCCAAATACCACGGGGTCCAGGACGTCTTGCGTCAGGCCAGTAAAATATTAGGCCATTTTAGAAGATCTTACACGGCCATGGCTCGCCTTGCTGACGTTCAGCGGTGACACCACCTGCCCGTCACACGTCTGATTTGTCACAGCCTGACGCGCTGTAACTCCACCTTGTATATGCTTGATAGGCTGCTCCAGCAGAAATGTGCTGTTAATGACTACCTGTACAAACTCTGCAGCAGGACAGGTTCTGCGGAGCTTGGTTTCTTTTCACCACGCCTGTAGCTGCTCATGCGCGATGCATGCAGACTTCTGCGACCATTTGATGAGATCACCAAACTGGTCAGTCACTGCCAGGGCACCATCAATGACATCGTACCTTCGCCTTCTTTCTGGAGCGTGCATTGTGTTGTGTCATTGATCAAGACGTCGAGGAGCAGGAGCTGGAAGATGAGGAAATCGCAATGCTGAATGAATTCCCGGAGGGGCTACTCCATCTGAGACAAGTCAGCAGGAGTCTGAAGAGGAGTCAGATGAGGATGGTGGCTGGGGGGAGGAGGAGAAGCCACAAGAAGAGCAGGCTTTGAACTTTTGGGGATCCCTGGTGTTGTCTGTGTCTTGGGGGAGGAGACCGAGGACAACATTCTCCTGGGCGATGA
Source organism: Bufo gargarizans (assembly GCF_014858855.1). NCBI lineage: Eukaryota > Metazoa > Chordata > Amphibia > Anura > Bufonidae > Bufo > Bufo gargarizans. The sequence goes on along the minus strand of NC_058087.1, from coordinate 23,520,149 downwards.
CTTCATGCTTCAGTGTTTATAGAGGGACCCCCGTATAAAAAGCATAAAGTGCAAGGACCAGTACTGAGTGGCAACGTACTTAGACCCCCGGTACAAACACAAAATGGCAGACATGTTACCAGCATCACAGAGGGCTGTCACAATGCAGTATTTTCAGGCCTTGCTGCGAGAGATGCTGCATTCTGCTGTTGCGGGCGCTGACAGAGGAATTTCCACCCACAGAGAAACAGGTGCGGGTACCAATCCTACAACGCATGCAAGAAGAGGGCGGTTTGAAGATGTGTTGATCACTTCGGATATGAGATCGACAGCCGCCCTCTGGATCCAGCCTCAGGGAACGCCTAAACCAACAGGTGACCGACTACGGGTTAACGGCCGAAGTGGACGCTCTGAGAACTCCTTGACTACTGGGTGTGCAGGCGTGACCTGTGCCAGAGCTGACACAATTTGCCATGGAACTCTTGGCTTGCCCCTCGTCCAGTGTCTTGTCCAAAAGAACCTTCAGCGCACCGGCGGGGATTGTGACCGATAAACACACTTGCCTCGCTCACGACAGTGTGAACTACCTCACATTTCTAAAAATTAATTAGGCATGGATCTCAGAGGAATTCAACACCTGTGACAACCACATTTAATTGAATTTCCTCATTCCAGCCGACACATATCCGCCACCACCTAGAACAAAGAATGGTCCCTATCTGTCCCTGTCTTATGTAAATACAGTGGCATAAAAGGCCTTTTCTGTCTAGTGAATGTCTAATGTTTGGGGCCTGTACTCCACTGGACTGCAGTAAAATTGTTATCCAATGACCATCTAATATACCTCCAGCCACATAATCACTTGATCTTTTTTGTAAGATGAATGCCTAATTGTTAGGGCCTCTGAGAAATTTACACCTGTGAAAAAACACCTGTGATGACCACGTGTTATCGAATTTCACCTACTATCATTTGGGGTTTATTAAAGAGAACGGATTTTGTTAGCCATGTTTTTAATCCAATTTAATATTTTTAGTTCATTTAAATATATGTATTTGACCTGTATTTGTACTGACCTACAGCAATATTGTTAATAAATGACCGTCTAATATACCTCCAACCACATAATCACTTGATGTTTTCTGTACGGTGAATGCATAATTTTTGGGGCCTGTACTCCACTGGCCTACAGTAAAATTGTTATCCAATGTCCATCCAATATACCTCCAGCCAAATAATCATTTAATCTTTTCTGTATGGTGAATGCCTAATTGTTGGGGCCTCAGAGGAATTCAACACCTGTGATGACCATGTGTTATCGAATTTCACCTATTATCATTTGGGGTTTATTTAAGAGGGGGAATTTCATTAGCCATGTTTTTAATCCAATTTTATTTACCTCAAGCCACATAATTGCTTGATCTTTTCTGTACAGTGAATGCCTAATGTTTGGGGCAAGTACTCCAGTGGGCTACAGTAAAATTTTTATCCATTGATGTACCTCGAGCCACATAATGACTTGTTCTTTTATGTCAGGTGAATGCCTAATTTTTAGGGCCGGTACTCCCGTGGCCTTAAATAAAATTTTCCTAGGCTTCAGCAGGGCACATTTTTGAGAGTTTCCCTTTAAGATGCATAAAAATGGCCCCTGATAAAAAATACATATTTGTTGTGGGAATTGTTGTCATTGATCCCCCTCTAGTATGTCACTGTCCATGTTGTGGGACTATTTGTACACTTCTAGTAAGTATTTGGTGGCTGCAAATATGACTTGAAGGTTTTTCAGGTTCGCCTACCATTAAAGTGAATGGGGCCCGCTGCAAACGTGCGGTTCACAAACATTTTAGGTTGTGTTCGTCTATCACTATGTGGTAGTCCCACTATCTGAACAATTGTACCACAATGTGAATGAGGCCCTCTTTTATGTGATATACAGGTTGTATCAGAGTGCCTCTTCCTTGTAGTTTTTGGCCGCACTTGCGCTTTATATACAAGTAAATATATAGTAAAAGAATGTTTCATAACAATTTTTCCTCTAAAATCGATTTTATCTTCGGTTTTGTGCATATTATTGTCAATCTGTAAAAGTGGCGTACTACTCGGAAAACATTGTTCCCAGCAGCGACCTGGGAGTCCAAGATGTATTCAGACATCCTCCCCATGCTGTTACAGAACCATTTCGGTGGTGTTTCCATCAATTACTTACCTTTTCCTATGAACCAGGCACCCTCCCCATTTCAGAGCAGGGGCTTTAATGCTCGGGTTTAATGCTCGGGTTTAATGCTCGGGTTTAATGGGTTTAATGCTCGGGTTCTCCCATTGTCTTCCATTGTGATTGGGTGCTCAGTAGAGCACCCAATCATCCCGATGTGTTCAGCCCGAGCAATCGAGCACTATGGTGCTCAATCAACACTACAGAAAACCAGACAGCAAAATAAAATAATTTTTTTTTTGTTTTTTTCACAGACGAACAACGCTGACACTAATACCTCCCTAGCACACAAAAACCCTAAGACAGTGACACTAAAACAGCAAGCAAAATACTTTTTTCTTTTTTTTGTTTCAAAAACAAACAACGATGACAATAATACCTCCCTAGCACACAAAACCCTAAGACACTAAGACAATAACACTAAAACAGCAAGCAAAATAAAAAAAAATGTTTTTTTTTCAAAGACGAACGACAATGACAATAATCCCTCCCTAGCACACGAAACCCTAAGACAATGAACCTAAAACAGCAAGCAAAATAAAAAATGTTTTTTTCAAAGATGAATGACGATGACAATAATCCCTCCCTAGCACACGGAACCCTAAGACAATGACATTAGAACAGCACACAATTTTTTTTTATTTTTTTTGTTTTCAAAGACAAACGACGATGACAATAATCTCTCTCTAGCACACAAAACCCTAAGACAATGACACTAAAACAGCAAGCAAATTTTTATTTATTTTTTAAGACGAACGATGATGACAATAATCTATCCCTAGCACAGGAAACACTAATGACACTAAAACAGCAAGGCATAGACTACACTACTACACTATTCACTAACTAACCAACACTGACTATCTCCCACTAGTGCTGAACGGCAGGGGCAATATTCTAATTTGCGATATTTTGAGAATATTTTGGCGAGAATTCGCGAATTCATGATCTCCAGGCATTATTTTCTTGATTGCGAAAATTTTTGCATAAATATTTGCATGAACTGGTATTTTCCCCAAAAATCGAATATTCGCAATTACGACTATATTTTGCGATATTCGAAATATTCGCGAATTCTCGAAGTGCCGATATTCGCAATTAAAATTCGAAATTCGAATATTCGTGATCAACACTATCTCCCACTAACTATCTGTATTATATATTTGAGCTAACTAACTAACTATATAATGTACCTTAACACCCTGCACTGAAACCTATCAGCTGCACTAATCACTAACTAAGCTACTGTCACAGAAGGAGAGGGAAGGGAAGCAAACCAAACACAACAGAATTAAACAAAACAGCAAGCTAGTCTCCACAGCTAGGGAACAGGGAAAGGTCACCTCCTGACAATCCCTGAGCCTTTCCCTGACTGCTACCAACATGAACAAATCTTGATGGTAGAAGTGTTCATGCACTCGAACCTAAGCCCTGCTACAACTGACACAAACCCTCAGCTAGGGATCAGGCGAAAAGACAACCGGTTCCTTGCACAAGATGAAGGAACCAGCGTCCACCTAAGGCCTAGCCAGTACAAACAACAGTAGAAAAGGAAGGAGGACTTTACTGAGGACAAACTGGGAACAGGAGATCCACAAAACACCAGCAGAGATCTCCAGGAGAAACTATAAACTGCAAGGGCTACAGTGAGAGGCAGGTATAAATAGCATCACTAACTAATGAGCAGAACCTGTGAGGGGGTGGGATCCTGCCCAAAGTTACAACAAAGCAATCTGTCAGATAGATTCACATGCAGCAAGTTTGACAAATCTTCTCAGATCACTCACAGGGCAGGGTGTGACAGCTACATCTCCCACTAACTAACTATGTGTATTATATAAAATATATGAGCTCTCTAATGTAATAAGTCTGATACAGCAAATTAAAACACTCCTCTCTCACAACTGCAGAAAACAGCAGGGAATGTCTGCTGGGGAGGTTCTTCTATAGTGAAGGGGTAGGCACCTTTCCTATTGGTTGCTAGGGATGTTGCTAAGCTCTGACAAAGATATTGGGGCCTTCTCATTGGCCCACAAGCTAGAAGCAGGGAGAAATCATGTGTGCTGGTTAAAAAAAAATCTCGAATATTCGTGATTATGAAAATATAGCGCTATATTGTAAATATTTGCAAATTCTCGAGGTGCCGATATTTGCGATAAGAATTTGCAATACGAACATTCGCGCTCAACACTAATTACCACTAATACAGGTGAAGATTGTTTGCATCCGCGGAAATGATATTTCCCATATAAACATCTTATGGTAGTGTCCATTTAACAAATAACTCTCCCATATTGAAACATATTGAAATCCTGGTTAAATTGAGGCAATTTTCCCATCTATGAACAGATTTCCACACATTTTTGTTTTATCTTTTGAGTTAGGAAAATTGGGCAATGTTCTTTTTTTGAATACTATCCGTTAATGAGATTCTGCTTGTATCGCCCGCTATGTAAGTAATCGCTCCTTAATTACTAAATGGGGTCACAGATTGCTTTAACAGATGATGACTGTTCCCCAAATCTGTAATCATTGTTACTCATATAATACATTTCTTTGAAAGGATCTTACTGCCGGCTAATTAAAAGGTAACCGTCTCTTGGACGGGAGTGTTGTGCTTGTCACTCGGCACCTTCTTGCAGACTGAAAACCCTCCCTCGTTCTCTCTCTTAGAAACTGTTATCATCTTCAAAGTCCTTTCAAAACACTGTTTGTTCTGTGCTTTGATTTCCCCCACACACTGAATTCAAAGACGACAGGTCTGTTTTTGTGTAAAGCCTCCGAGCAAGATTCGAAACATTTCACTAATAAAGCTTAGGTTGCTGCTGCATTTCTATACATGATGTTGTCTTATAGTAAATGTCCTGTTATATCTATTTCTTTTGACGTATTCCAAGCTCGTTTGTTCTTCAGCAAATGCTTAGTAACTAGAGAAAATGTCTTGGTTGCATGATGGCTGAATGATCCACCAAGGTTGGTGGCAGGATAATATGTAGAGCTAAGAGGAAATAAATCCCTCTCCTACTTAAAGCGTAAAAAACCCCGGAGGTTTTGATCCGAGAGCTGATACCCCATCAATGGCTATAACTAGGAGAGAGATGTGCTTTCTCCTTGGTGCAGGAGACGGAATCGAGACAGGCTCGTGGACTTTCTATTGAGCACGTATAGACAATGAGTATAGGCAACGCTCTATGTCTCTATGAGCGCTTCTCTCTCCACATTTTAGCTATTTAGCTTTGATATGTCACTATCACATATCAAAAGTTTTTGGATGTACAGGGATACAGGGATACTTTAAGGCAGCACCTTTTTTTCTAGATGACATTTTACTCATTTTGGGCTGAAAATAATTGTTTCATTTGCTTTTCATTAGTGTTGAGTGAATCGAAGTTAACAAAGTGGACTTGGATTTGAATTTCATGAAAAATTTGATTTGTCACGAAGCCGAATTTCCTTGCACTATGTGGTAACGAATCAATTTTTTATGAAATGACAGTAGAAAACAAAAAAAATACATAGTCACCTCATCCATTTGCTCGCAAGGAGGCTGTTGCAGTCATCTTTAAAATGTGCAAAATCTCGCTCGTGCTGACGTATGACATCACCACATCATCACGTTGGCTGGGTGTGGTGACGTCATCAGTAATGACTTCACTGTGTCCACCTAGCGTGATGACGTGGTGAAGTCATCACATCAACTTGCTCAAGATTTGGCACAATATCCTAGACTCAAGATGGCCGTGATGGCCTCTACGCAAATGGATGAGGTTATTACATATATATATTTTTAACACTAGATTAGGCTGAATGTGACCCTTAGATGCCGTGATCAGCGTTGAATGCGGCATCTGAGGGGTTTAATGATGGGGGGCAGCACAGTGGTCGTTCCCTGTTATTGCGGCCGCTACATACAATGGAATGCGATTTTTGACAAAGTAATTAATCATGATGATCATATCAAATTTCTTTGTGAACTTCGGAGAAGCAGCCAAATCAAATTTTGGCAAACTTTGCTCATCTCCAGTCTTAATAAAGAAAAATTAACAGGGTAAAGGTTCAGCCTATCTGCAGAGTGTCTTATTCCTGGCAGCTCATAAACACTTATTTTAGCTATAGTCTTATCTGTTTGATAAGAATTTAGCTACAATGAGTGCTTATGATCTTGCAGGAGTCCAGAGATAAGGGCCATACATCGAGCTGTCAGAACAGCAGCCTGAAGGCTCAGTGTGAAACTGAATATAAGATACTTCGCAAATAGGCTGAAAGTTAAGCCAAAAACTGTTAAAATTAAAACTAATTGAAATTTTTTTCTTTTTTGCCCAAAATGAATAAAATGCAATCATAAAAGGCAGGCATTCATGCAATATGAAATATAGCAAGCCCATCTTAAAGAGGAAGATATTAATCTGTTCTCTCACAACAACAAAAAAGGAATTCTTATTCCTTGATATGAGTTCTGATGATATTTGGGAGTTGAATTGTAGCATTATATGGTCACAATATAGCAGTATCATTTGGGTGTTGCATATTATTCAGCACCATACAGTGATGGTAGGAAAGTTGAAAAGACTAAAATTTGCAAGCCATGGCTTGTACTGCTTTGCATTTTATCCCATTTTGAGTTCATTTTTTATGAAATAGACCTTGGCTATGTTCCATTTATGCATCTGTAGTATGATACCAAGATCCTGACCCTTTGCGGTTTAAGTGAAGTAGAGAACGAAACTCGCTTCTGTTTGGAATTATGACCCGACCGTACATCATCATAGAGTTCTATGATGATCTCAGCTGTTTGCTTGAATGGTATCTGAGCGGCAATACTCCAGTAGGTCCACTACATAGTGAATTGAGCCTTCTGCTTCCAGCTTTGACCACTGTTGAGTTTTCAGTACCAGCTGAAAGGGAGAGGGGGAGGGGTGCCTGCTGTTGGACTTTAACTAATATGATATTGATGGCCTATTCAGTGGATAGTTCATATCTAAACTCAAGACAACTCCTTTAAGTGCATTGGAGGAGGAGCTTCATTGGGACTATTCTCTGCTCTCTGCATTGAGCTGTATCATATCCCCTCTGCACTTAATGACAGCTGTAGTGGTCTCCTGGTTGGATGCTACAGCTGTCACTCAGAGCAGAGGGGATATGATACAGCTCAATACAGAGAGCACTTAAAGGGAACCTGTCATCAACTTTCTGCTACCCATACTAACGGCAGCATAAAGTAGAGACAGGTGAGTTAATTTAATCGGTCTGTCAATATAATTTAAAAGTAAGTGGTTACCGAGAACCAACATCACAAGCATTGCAGACTATGCCTTGAAAAGAGTCACGGCCTCCTGAGAAGAGTCATGGTTATTCATGAATTCCTGCTCTCCCTGATGATGGCTGACCGGCTTCTACCTAGTCTTCTCCCTTTCTGTCTAGGAGAGAACTGCCAATCATCAGCAGATGGTCGAGGAGAGCAGGAGATTAGGAATAACCAGGACTCTTCTCAGGTAGATTTGACACTTTTTATGGCCCAGGCTGCAATGATTATGATCCTGGTTCTCAGCGACCACCTACTTTTTGCTCATGTGTGACACATCGCTGACATCAGCATTTCTGTCACTATTTTATGCTGCCCTCAGTGATGTCAGCATAAGGTTGATGACGGGTTCCCTTTAACAAAGAAGCTCTGCCCCCCAAGGAACTTAAAGTTTTTTTTTTAGTTATATGAATTCTCCCCTATCTACAGGGGGATAACTATTAGATTGGGTTGGGGGGGGGGTCTCAGTAGTTGGGGATACTTTGTACAGTACTATCTATTTATCTCTTTGGCTGTAATAAGCTTGGGAACCTTCACAATACTCCAGACTGCAATATCAACTGATGAAAACCCTACTACGTATTTTAGTTCTGGAGTCCAATAGAGACAATCCCCTCCCTCTCAGTAAACTCTCATCGCTAATGATCCATCTTTTTTTGCACTGGTTTAAAGTTATCCCAACCATTGCAGTCATGTTTCAGCTGTATTATATTATTGTTGTAATTTTATTGATTCTGCTCCTCACTAATTACTAATTAGCTCTATTCCTGTGTTTACTTAGCTCAGCCAAGTGCCACCATGCAAAATAGATGACCGGCGTATAAAACTTTATTTTCTCTCCAGGAAAATAATCTACAGTAGTTTTTCTTGTGCAAGGAGATGTCGATACCTCATCAAAGCCAGAGGTCTTTATTTGGTCCCTAAATTCATAAAGCAACATTCAGCAGTTTTTAATAATTCATTGAATGCTTTGCTGCAGGGCTGCTTTGTTCTGTAGTTCAAATGGAGAAAAAGGAGTGAGGTGAGAGAAAACATAAGTGGGGGAAGTGATCCAGATTTATAAAAACAAATTAAATAATCATAAAAGGAAAATAGAAAGAGCAACAATTGTTAGCTGCAACTTTGTAACAAATATATTTATCTAATATTATACCTATAATCTATCTATCCACAAACACAAAATGACAGCAGCACACTCTCCAAAAAGTGAAATTTGGTGCAATCCCCCTAGATTCCAGGTACGAATCCACAGATAATGTCCAAAGAACAAAAACTGAGGCAGCACTCCAAAGAAGGTGAGGGTGGTGGACCAGTTTATTACCCCAGTCGCATCTATCTATCCATCTATAATCTATCTATCTATCTAATATCTGTCACCCAGTGGCGTAACTAGAAATGACAGCAAATTTTTTAACGCCCCCCTCCACAGCAACTTTTTTGCAACCCCTCTCCTCCCGTGCAAACCCCACTCCTGTGCTCTCTCAGACCAGGCCCGGTAGCTTCTCCATCTGTTTCCTACAATGTCACTGGATAAAAAAGTCATTGTATAATACTGTTGAGGGGGCACTGACAATACATTCTTTTAGTCCTCCTCTGGGGTGGGTCCCTTCTGAGTTTGGGTCCCAAAGCAGCCGCTTCTCCTATAGCTACGCCCCTGCTGTGATCTATCATTTTACTATCATTTATCTATTGTACAATCCACCCTGCTAAATCAGTTGTTTGGAAGTGGTACAGGGGAGGTGTATGGACCAGCAGCTGTTTGCTGAGGTGGTCATGTAACTTTTAAAGGATATAACATTGATTTACCTAGATAGAAACATAGTTTGCTTCCAAATAATGTAAAAGGGGTGTAATAGGCAACCTATGCTTTTCTTTCCTATTGTGATGAAGTTTTCCAGCATTGCTAAGTAGCCCCACAGTCATAGCGAGTGAGGGCAGCTTGAGCCCTTGCCTTGAGCGCAGTCAGGTAGAGGCGGACATAGGGCAGGGGTCTTGAAAGTCCTGCCTTACCCCTTCCTTTTCTGTCTATACTACTGAAAGTTACAACAGCTGGAACTTCCTGCCATTTATTGTAACTTGATCCAAGCACCAGCTCTGGCAGAACAGACAGAAGAGGGAGGGGGCAGATAGCAGATGTGTGAGTATGTGTGTAATACGTACAATGTATGCGTGTGCAATGTGTATGTAATGTGCATGTATGTGTATAATATGTACAGTATGTGTGTAATGTAATTGTGTAATGTGCATGCATGTGTGTGTGTGGTGTGAATAGTATGTGTGTGTGTGTGTGTGTGTGTGTAATATGCATGTATGTGTGTGTAATGTGTATTTTAATATGCCCAGTGTGTAATGTGTGTGTAATATATACAGTAAGTATGTGCCTGTGTGATCTGTACAGTATGTATATGTGTGCGTAATGTGTAAAGTATGTGTGTGTAATGTAAACTCTGCAACACCCTATTTTGATTTCACATGCTTAAAGACCCTCATTCACGATAGATAGATAGATATAGAAAAAATAGCAGCACTCCAAGAACCAGGTGCAAATTCTCCAAAGATCCTGGGCACAGATCCTCAATGTAGATAAAGTAGACAACAGAAGCAGCGCTCCGAATTCAGTGAATTCAGTGTCAAGTCTGACAAAGGCCCCGTTGAGTTGAGTTGAAACGTTGCATTAGGTATTGGGTGAGAGGTCCACTTTTTTCACTGAAATCGGAGTGCTGCCTTTCTTGCCTACTTTATATAGATAAAAAGATCGATATAAAGATGGGGGGGGGGGGCACATTTATTAAGACTGGTGTCTCAGATGCTGGTCCTAATAAATGGCCATAGCTGGCGGAGGATCCGACGAAGTTACGGCGCCGACCTCTCCATAACTTCAGTGCATCCAGCTCCGGTCTACATGTAAGACAGCTTCTGAGCTATCTTACATTTAGACCATTTTCTACGCCTAAAACACGCCACCCCGCACCACGCCCACAATATTAGACCTGGAGAGAGCGGGGAAAAGTCGCAGATTGCGGCGCCACCTGTGCCTGAAATACGCCTAATATAAGCCTATTTCAGGATGATAAATGACCCCGTGTATTTTCGCTGTCGCTCACCGTAGTTAGGCAGTAGTTGTACTGCAGGCCTCCTGTTTAGGGCTTGTCTGTGAGCATTAAATACATTTCTCCTGACTCATTTCTCACCCTTCATCCAAGAACACAATGTCCACTTCACCTTACAACTCTCACACATTCCATTAGAGCAACCTTTTATTTCCTCGCCACTTTCTTCAATATTTGCTTTTCTATGCAGTTTTCTCTGACAGCCAATTGATGTGCCCTAACATAATGAAGCATAAAATGGCCGCGGCGATTTGGAGCTAGTTTTCTTGGATACAAGGCAAGCAGCTCATTTTATTTAAGCCGCTCTGTTCACTAGCCTTAGGCAGCAATAAAAAGGAAGTACTAGAGGTAGCCTCCATTCTAGTTTACATGTTACCCTTGGATGTCATTTCATTTCACATTGCCTCCCCCCCCCCCCCCCTCCAACCCCAAGCATGCTTTATGCATGGAGAAAAAAAGAGCAAAGAGCTTGACACGACGGAATTAATTTATTGAATGCAAGAGAGAGGTTAATGTATCCTCTTTGTACATATGTCTTAAGTATCCGAATGTTTTCTACAGTTGACTGGTAAATGTTCACTCAGTTTCCGAGAGATTGACTCCAATTGTAGTAGATATGCCGTTATATAATACTGCATTGTAAGTAATATACCGCCTTTGTGTCCACATGACTACACATCGCAGAAATAGAATGCAGAATTAGAGAAAAGGCTTCACCCCTACAGTAAATATAACACACACACTGACTTATGGAAAATAATCTGCAATGCAGATTGCAAGCACCACAATAAAAGGAAGATTCTCAGCTATGGGAAGCACTGTGTGCTCACTTCTTAAAGGGGGTTACTGCATGATTGCACATAGTGCGTGGCAATCTCTTTGTAACAAAGCTAAAACCAGACATGTACTTCATATGGATATAAAGATCTCCCCATCCATTGCTCCAATTGCTCTGCTAGATGTTTTTCAAGCTGACCGCTCAGAGGGCATGTCCTTTTTCAGGGACTGTGTCCTTTCCCCTGCAGCTTTCTATTTCTTATTGTAACAATCACAGCTTCTAACAGTAGATCGGTAGGTGGACGTGCACATTACTGTACATATTAAACACTAGGGGGCACCATCATAATGATGTAAAAAAAGAATATCTCACAACTGGGGCATTTTTGTAACAAAATAATGTACAAAAGTAACTAGTTTTTCATAATGAATAATATTAAAATAACATTTAAACGGGTTGTCTGGCTTCAGAGCTGAACCCGGACATATCCCCATTTTCACCCAGGACGCCCCTCCTGATATAAGCATTAGAGCATTTCATGCTCCGATGCTCTCAATTGCCCGGCGCTGTATATTGCTGTTTGTTTATATATTTTTTAAACTGCTGGGTGGACGCTTCCGCCTAGCGGTGTTCCAGGTGACATCACTGGCACTGAAGGACGGACTTTAGTGCTGCCCATGCCGTTTTACAGGCTAGGGCAGCACTAAAGCCCACCCCATTAGTGCCGGTGATGTCACCAGGCTCACTGCTAGGTGGAAGCCTCCGCCTAGCAGTCCCTATGGAGAGCCCGGTATATCACCGGATCTCCAGGACAAGCCTTACAGGGCAGGGCAAAGGAGAGCATCGGAGCAAGACATGCTCTGATGCCCATGTCAGAGGGCCTGCCTGGGTGAAAACGGGGATATGTCAGGGTTCAGCTCTGAACCTGGACAACCCCTTTAATGGTGGTACAACTCCTTTAATTGAAGAGGTTTTCTGACTTTTTTATGTCCAACTTTTTCTTATTTGCTGCTTTTTTCTTTTTTCATCCATGCTTAGTGTCAATATCATTGCTATTGATATTGTAAAGGCTGGTTAACATGGGTCAACACCAGGTAGCGGCAAGAGGGGGCAGCAGAAGGGGGATTATCTGTTTCTGCAGTATAGTATGTGTTGCTGTATTACCCTGTACGTTTTATAGCGCTGTATGTAATGTTTTCCAAGTATGTCTTTAACAGTAGGTCTGGAGGGTAGGGGTTAGGGTAATAAATTGACATTTGGGGGAGGGGGCGCTGTTTCAGTGTTTGCCTCAGGCAGCAGAAAGGCTAGGTGCACCCCTGACTAAGCTCCTAAGCTCCCCCTAGTGGTGGCCGTAGGTAGCCATTATTTAATCCTTTGTCTCTGCTGTTGATTTGAGGCTATTGATCAGTAAAACCAGCTCCAACCAGCATGAAGATATATTATGGAATTCATCAGCACAGAGTTTTGAGTATAAAAACCCAACACAATTTTAAAAGGTGATTTTATAGATGACTTTTTCAGCGCAGCCTAAATAATGGGTGCAACCACCTGATTACCCATTGCTGAACGTAGCACTGCATTTTACACTGAAGTCTACAGTATATTATTATTATATATTGAGAAAATATGTTTTGACAGCAGAAAGCACTGCATAACAGGCATTGAATGCGCCTGTTGTTACTATGAGTCCCCTGAATGCTCCAGGTAAGAGGAAGCCTGCGGGGAGGCAGAGATCCCTAATAGTACTTCTAAATCGGTTTTGTGTTCTTTCCCCCTGTGCTTCACTGGGCCTTGGTTGAGCAAATCTCGATTCGTCTCGCCGTGATGTTGCTGCTTTTGATTTCTGTAACCTGGCTGCTGTGAAGTGTGTCCGTCTTTCCCAGCCCTGCTCGTCCACAATTCTGCACCCTGCCATTTGATGCCCTCTAATACCACGCTGTCTCGGTGACTTTCCCCTCCTGCTACTGTCAACTGATATTTGAAGGGCTTCGTGAAATCATTTCCTCTGCTTTGCCACACTATTTGTTAAATTAGACACTACGGGTCAACGGTTCACAAACGGCAAATAATGAGTTGTAAATTGGCACGTTACAGAAAATTGTGCAGGTTTTTCATGTGAATTAAAATTTCCCAATGCCAAATCTGAAAAAGGCTTTTTCTGTCAAATCTTTAAAGTTACGGTCTATACAGAAAAGAGATAAATCATAATTTACGGAATGTGACAGTTTGACCGGCATCTTGCCTGGATTTGTCATCTCCTTTCCTGAAAAAGTACACATGTAATGCTCCATAGAGTCCAAACTTTGCTTTTCTAAATCCTATGCTATGGTATAAGGCATTCTGTTACATTGTGTTGTGAATTGACGAACCGATGTGGCAGAGCTAAGGCTACTTTCACACTTGCGTTATTGTTTTCCGGTATTGAGAGCCAGCAGAGGATCTCAATACCGGAAAAAAAACGTTTACGTTTAGTCCTCATGCATTCTGAATGGAAAGAGATCCTATCAGGATGTCTTCCGTTCTGGCAGCATTCCGTTTTGTGACCGGACATAAAACTGCTGCAAGCTGCGGTTTTGTGTCCAATCGTAAAAACTGAAAAAAAAAACGGATCTGTCAGTGAAAACAATGTAAATCAATGGTGATGGATGCGTTTTTTTAAGAGCTTAAAATACTGGATATATCACCCCTCCGGCTTTCGAAATATTTAGTGACTGCCAGATCCCAAAACCGGAATTAACAATGCAAGTGGGAAAATAGCCTAAGGGCTCGTTCACACGAACATGTGAAGCTCGTGCCCGTGTTGTGGACCGCAAAATGCGGTCCGCAATGCATGGGCACCAACTGTGACCCGCTTGAATGGGTCCGCGGTCCTTCTGTTCCGCAAAAAGATAGAGCAAGTTCTATTTTTTTGCGGTGCGGAAGCACGGAACGAAACCCCAGAAAGCACTCCGTAGTGCATCCGTAGTGTTCCGTTCCGTTCTTCCGTTCTGCACCGTTCCGCATCTCCGGATTTGCAGACCAATTAAAATGAATGGGTCCGCATCCGTGATAAGAAATGGCCACGGAACGGTGCCCGTGTATTGCGAATCCGCAAATGCAGTCCCCAATACGGCTACGGGCATCACACGTTCGTGTGAACGAGCCCTAAGTCTGACTTTTTGGAACTTAAATACCACTGTGGACTATTTGCCATTTTTCCAGAGGACTGCAGGTAAACGTATTGCGTTATCTGAGTGTTATCATGGTGCATGCAAAATGCAGACGGGTAAAGGACAAATTTAGCCCTGCTATAGGTGTATTAGACTTTTTTGGTTCTAGATGCCCATACATATGTTATTTTAATATTGTATTATATTATTATGAAATCTAAAGTAGACAATGCTGTGGGTGGAGGCCTAAATTGTACAATCTTATAGGGTTAGCCTGTTGTATGGGCGTAGGAGAGAAATCAACAGAGCTCAGAGGGCTCAGGTAACAGTGGTAGAATGATGCCCCAAAGCCCGCTATGGGTCCATACTGTACTTTGTGATTCTTCATGTTCTGTACAGATACATGGTAAAGACATGGGCTATTTATTACACTGGTGGTAGAGAGGCTTTTAAAGGGAATGTGTCATCATAACATTCATATCTGTAGAATATATGTGCACCCAGCCTCTGGTTTCTGAGGGACCTATTGTTTAAATCAAGTGTTTTTATTAAAGGGCATCTGTCAGCAGTTCTGTACCTATGACACTGGCTGACCTGTTACATGTGCTCTTGGCAGCTGAAGGCATCTGTGTTGGTCCCATGTTCATATGTGCCAGCATTGCTGAGAAATATGAAGTTTTCAGATAGGCAAATGAGCCTCTAGGAGCAATGGAGGTGTTGCCATTACTCTTAAAGGCTCTGCTGTGTCTTCAACTGCCGCATTTTGATCAACAGGACCAGGCAGTAGTCATCACATCCTGCCCTGTCAATCAAAGTGGAGAGGGAGCAGCAGTGGCAGAGAGAGCAGAGCCTCTAGAAGCTCCTAGAAGCTCATTTGCATATATTAAAACATAATTTTTCTCAGCAATCCGGGAACATATGAACATAGGACCCAGTAGCATAGCTAGAAATGACTGGGCCCCACAGCAAATTTTTGAATGGGGGCACCCTCCTACAGTAATTTTTTTGCAAGCCCTTCCATTCATGCCGCCCCATTCCTGTGGCTAGTGAAGATCACTCTCTCAGACCAGGCCCGGAAGCTGTTCTGTCCGTCTATACTGCCACTGTATATAATTTCATTGTGTAATACTGTTGTGGAGGCCCTGAAAAAATCTTTTAGTCCTCCTCCTGGATGGGCCTTTTCTGGGTCAGGGCCCCAAAGCAGCCGCTTCCCCTGCTTCCCCTATAGCTATGCCCCTGATAGGACCAACACAGATGTCTTCAGCTGCCAAGTGCACATGTAACAGGTCAGCCAGTGTCATAGGTACAAAACTGCTGACAGATGCACTTTAAAACATATTTTTTAGAATTTGTTTTTAAAATTCTCTATGTCCCTAGCTTTATTTAAAACATAATCTTATACCAACAGGTTATGGTGGATTTAGACGCCTAGCTGATCAGGCAGATTATCTGGAATGAATGTTCCTGTGACAATCGTTCCCGACAATCTTCCCGTGTAAAGCAGTGGAACGCTCCTTCATCGGGTGAAACTGTAGTTTGTGCAGATACCTAAATTATCACTTCTGGGCAGCAGATTGTGCGGTCTAAACAGCGATCTGCTGCCCAGAAACATTGCAGATGTAAGAGAACGAACGATCGCGAAAGTGATCCCTCATCCCCCTACTGTGGAGGCGATCGCTGCATGTAAATGTCTCCTTCACTGAATGAGCAGCCGACTGCCGGGAAGGAGCTTTTTGGGTCATCAGAGAATAATAAACATTTTGCCCAGAGATATAACACGCACATGTGTTGTAACTTGTAATTATTTTTTTCTTATAGTAAATCCACATGGATATATGTCTATACATCTCTATTAGCCATATGTATAAATATATAATTAGTATGTCCTATATCACACAAAAATCCTATTTATTTCTCCATAAGTCAGAAACTGAGAGAAGCCTGCTTCTGCTAGGGCGGTGATTCGTCATTGCCAGAACCATTTAGCATTTTGCAAAATTACCAAACATTTTCTTTCTTTTTTTTTGCCTAGTGAAAAATGAGAAAAACAAATGGGATTTATCATTCAAACACTCCCCATTTTTCAAAGACAAATCACGATGGTCGGACTCATGTATATTTAAATGAGCCAGGTACTTGTAATGAAAGCATCTTTGGTGTTAAGACAAATGATGTACAAGGGAAATGAATATATTTTGTGAGAGATGGCCTTAATCACATGTTATTATTGATAACACCGGATACCCAGGTCCCACACTGGTGTATACAGTATTTTGCTGTTCTTTTGGAGTCAGAATTACATTAAAGGATACTACCGTATTCAGATTTCAAAATGTTTATTGAGAAACTAAATTTATTTGGCTCTTCAAATTCTTCCTTTACTAACAGGTGGGTGTCTCTAGTTTGGCTGATAACCTGCATGTTCTAACATGGCCATGTTTTGGGTTGGATGTTGACTTGCAAGGTCTCCATCTCTTCAATGATATACATATCAAGATTAAAATTGACCCACCGGGTCACAGCCTTTCCATGTCCCCTTGGGCCACTTTCCCCCTCTTTGCTAACAGCAGTTCTTGTGGAGAGGTGGATCCTGCACATGCTCTTTCAGCTCTTTCAGTGAAGGAACAATCCAACCAAGGTTTGCTCTCTCCAAGACCTCCATAGCAGCTGCAAGATCTTCCTATAAGCCTGCTGTGATGGCTAACCTCCGGCACTCCAGCTGTGGTAAAACTACAACTCTCAATATGCACACTTGCGTGGCTGTTCGCAGAACTCCATAGAAATGAATGGAGCATGCTGGGAGTCGTAGTTTCATGCTGCACTGCGTACGTGACAGGAAAATTGATATAGTTAATCCGTCTGTTAGTTAGGTGCACGTCATATACCCATTTTTTGCGTGAAGTACACCTGAACTGCATACGTGACAGGGAAAATAATATATTTAATCCATCTCTTAGTTCAGTGGGTGACCTCAAAGAATGAGGAGAGCATCAAATAAAGGACTGGTTGTGGTGCGGCTGGGGTTGGTTGAGCTCCTGTTGCAGGGAGAGGACGTGGTTGATCTGTGACAGCTACACGCCCAAATGAAACACCTTCCTCAGGTTCACGTAGGCGACAGCGTTATTTTGTAGGCCTGAATACCGGTGTACGAACGGTGAGGCCAGAATAAGTAGAGGCGGTAGTAGATTGAGTGGCTGACAGTGCCTACAGTTCCTTCACATTGTCTCCAACCCAGTCTCCTGCTGAAAGATCAGAGTTGGCATCTGCAGCCCACGGACATCTGTCTTTCTCCTCACCCCCTTGCAAATCAGCCAAGCAGTCTGAGCGCCAAGTCATGCAGCAGTCTCTTCTGCTTTTTGATGACTCTGCTGGCAGGGTTTCCGAGGGCCGTCCACATAGCCCTGCTCCAGAAGTGGAAGAGTTTGAGTGCACTGATGCCCAACCACTTATGTTTGAGGATGTGGACATGAGGAGAACACAGGTGCCAACTGCTGCAGCTTTCTGCAGTGGGAAGACCGACAAGGAGGGCAAGGGTGAAGACTGGGTGGAAGATGATGTGGAGGACGATGAGGTCCTCGACCCCACATGGAATCAAGGTCATGTGAGTGACGTGTGCAGTTCGGAGGAAGAGGTGGTGGTCACACAGCACCAGCCGTACAGCGAAAGAGGGAGCAGTGTGCAAAAGAAGAGTGGCCGTCCCACCGCACCCAGGGATTGAGCACACCAAAGCCAGCTCCAAAGAGTTCCCTGGCGTGGCAGTTTTTCAATGTGCTGATGACAAAACGCGAGTGGCATCTAAGTGCAAAGCACGAGCTGCAGTGGAGTAAACAGCTCAAAAACCATGAAAGCTCTAAGGCTCCTCGTGGACCCTCTTCTACTGCAGTCTCAGCCTCTTCCTCCCCCTCTGGAGTGACAGTGGCACCAGGAACGCCTTTAACGCGGGGCAAAAGGGGCAGATGCCCCGGGCCCAGTTGCTCCTGGGGGGTCCAAGGCAGCTGCCTCTTGAGCCTCGCTGGCCACTGGTGATGTGGGGGGCGGCGGCAGGGCACAGGGAGATAAGCGCTTCCATAGTCTTCTGTATCGCCGTCCTCAGGACAGCGATACAGATGGAAGTGCTGCGGCGGGGCAGGGGAGGGAGAGGCGTCTTCCTTTTCCGTTCTCCTGATAGGCTGCAAGCACTAGGCCTACAGCCAATCAGAGGCCGATGCAGGCGGTGCAATGACATCATCGTGCTGCCTGAGCCGTACAGTGCAGGACACAGGCCTGCATCACATCACTGCCAGCCTGATGGAGGTAAGTATAAGTGTTTTTTTTTTTTATATATATGGTACTACTACTGGTACATGATTGGGGGGAATCTATGACGGCACCTGTTACTGGCACATGATTGGGGGGCATCTATTACTGGCACATGATTGGGGGGCATCTATGGGGGCACTTGTTACTGGCACATGATTGGGGGCATCTATGGGGGCACTTGTTACTGGCACATGATTGGGGGGTATCTATGGGGGCACCTGTTACTGGCACATGATTGGGGGGCATCTATGGGGACATCTGTTACTGGCACATGATTGGGGGGCATCTATGGGGGCACTTGTTACTGGCACATGATAGGGGGCATCTATGGGGGCACATCTTACTGGCACATTTTTGGGGGGCACTGTGGGGGCATCTATGGGGCACTTCTTACTGGCACATGATTGGGGGGCATCTATTGGGGCACTTATTACTGGCACATGATTGGGGGGCATTTATGGTGGCACTTGTTACTGGCACATGATTGAGGGGCATCTATGGGGGCACTTGTTACTGGCACATGATAGGGGGCATCTGTGGGGGCACTTGTTATTAGCACATAATTGGGAGTAATCTATGGGGGCACTTGTTACTGGCACATGATTGGTGGGCATCTATGGGGCACTTGTTACTGGCACATGATTGGGGGGCATCTATGGGGGCACCTGTTACTGGCACATGATTATGGGGCATCTATTGGGGCACTTGTTACTGGCACATGATTGGGGGGCATTTATAGGGGCACTTGTTACTGGCACATGATAGGGGGCATCTGTGGGGGCACTTGTTATTAGCACATGATTGGGAGTCATCTATTGGGGCACTTGTTACTGGCACATGATTGGTGGGAATCTATGGGGGTACCTGTTACTGGCACATGATTGGGGGCATCTATGGGGGCACTTATTACTGGCACATGATTGGGGGGCATCTATGGGGGCACTTGTTACTGGCACATGATTGGGGGGCATCTATGGGGGAACTTTTTACTGGCACCTTATTGGGGGCATCTATGGGGGCACATCTTACTGGCACATTATAGGGGGGCATCTATGGGGGCACTTCTTACTGGCACATTATTGGTGGCACTTCTTACTGGCACATTATTGGGGACACTATGGGGGCATCTACTGAGGCCATAAAAAATTGGTATTTTATATGGGGGGCTCTGTATAGGGGCATTTTATACTGTGGCACATTATGGTGGGTACTATGGGGAAGGAGAGAGAGGAGTACTATGGGTTCATCTATGGGGCACTAAGAAGGGGTAATTTGATTTTGTGCACTTAGGAAGTTAGATTTTTGGATGAAGACCAATGTCTCAGAAGAACTAAAGGCTTACATTTACACTTCTAGGTGTGAACAATAGAGGAGGGGCTGTATTTCACTTAATCAGGGACTTATCAAAGAACAGCTGGATACAATGGCGAATAGTCAGAGCAAACAAACAGCTAAGGGTACTTTCACACTTGCGACAGAGGATTCCGTCGCCAGAACTACCTGCCGGATCTGTCAAAACGCATGCAAACTGATGGCATTTGTCAGACAGATCAGAATCCTGATCTGTATGACAAATGCATTGAAATGCCGGATCCGTATCTCCGGTGTCATCTGGAAAAACGGATACAGCATTTATTTTTTTTTACATTTTTTGCGGTATGAGCATGCGCAGACCACAATGCCGGATCAATTTTGCCAGAACACTCGGAACCAGCATTAATGCATGTCAATGGAAAAAAATGCCGGATACGGCATTCCGGCAACTGTTCCGGAATTTTGGACTGATCACTTCTTTTCCGGTATTAAGCCCCTAGGACTGAACTCAGTGCCGGAAAAGAATAACGCTAGTGTTAAAGTACCCTAATAAAGAGACAGGGCATGGAGACTGGAACCTTGACATAAGCAGTAAATATGAGGCCTGGACACTTAGATGATGGGACATTTGTGAGAAGCTATAATGCTAAATGCTAACATACCAGGGCTAAACACAGCCGATTTTCAGCCAAAGCCAGATGTATAAATCCTTCCTTTACTGTATATTTTTAATTCCTTTCCAATCCATTTCTGTAGGCAGGTCTGCTTCAAATCCTCATCCAAAACACTTTATGTGGATTTAGCCTTAGTGCATTCACATGACTATATTTTTGGTCTGCATCCGATCCACAATTTTTGAGGACCCATTAATTTCAATGGGGGCAAAAAAGATGTGGACAACACCATGTGCTGCCTGCATCTAAATGTCTGTTCTGTGGCCCCCCTAAGAATATAGAACCTGTCCTATTCTTGTATGTTTTTAAGGGGGAATTCTCCATTGGCAATACAGGGTGGGCAATATATTTATTGGCAAAGCACGCAATATGAGGAGGGAGGTCGAAAGAGGATTTTATACTGGCACTACTGGTGGAAACGGAGGAGCATTAAACACTGGAGCCATTAAATAATATATATATATATATATATATATATATACAGACACTTCAGGGGGCATTATAATGCAGGGCACAGTACAGGGGAGTTATAACTGCAGAGGGCATTAGAACTACATGGGGACCTGCAGGGGCGGTATTATAAATACTGAGGGCCCTATGGTGATAATATTACTTGGGAATTGTTGCGTTGCTCATTATTAAAGGAGACCGCTGCTATTATATGTAGCGATATTCTTCATACTATTGGGAGCAGCAAACATTAATGCCATCGCTCCTCCCCATATAGAATAGGTTGGGAAAGGGTTAAATCACTCACAGTCCCAAAGTTGTATTTTACACTTCTGATTGTAAAGTAAATCTTTTATACCTTTTGCTATATTATTTATTTATTTTTTCTCCAAAAATAAGCACCACCTCAGGGACCCAAGACAATAAGAATGTTTTGTGTTATGTTTTCCACTAGCAACATGAATGGGCTTCTAGAACTTATTTAACTTAGTAATCAGGCATCATCCACAAGACAGAGAAATACAGGGACTGAAATCCATCAGCACCTCCCCACCTCTGGCTGGAGTGTACAGTATGTACCTTATCTCGGTATCTGTATAACACTCTATACAGATACATACAATGGCTTCATAGAGTTAGACAATATCACACAAGGTAGGATTAAAAACATAGGTCAGCAGACAGTATCACACTCTATACACATGCATATTATAGCTTCATAGACAGTATCACACCTAACAGGATTAGATACACAGCTCAGCAGATAGTATCACACATGGTAGGCTTAGATACGCAGCTCAGCAGGAAGTATCACACATGAAAGGATTAGATACACAGCTCAGCAGACAGTATTAAACACATTAGGCTTAGACATACAACTCTGCGCAGGCAGTATCACACATGGTAGGATTAGATACACAGCTCAGCAGACAGTATCACACAGAATAGGATTTGATACACAACTCTGCAAACAATATCACACATGATAGAATTAGATACACAGCTGAGCAGACAGTATCACACATGATGGGATTAGATACACAGCTCAGCAGACAGTATCACACATGATGGGATTAGCTACACAACTCAGCAGACAGTATCAAACACAATAGGCTTAGACACAGGACTCTGCAGACAGTATCACACATGACAGTATTAGATACAAAGCTCAGCAGAGAGTATCACACATGGCAGGATTAGATATGCAGCTCAGCAGACAGTATCAAAAACAATAGGCTTAGACACACAATTCTGCAGACAGTATAACACATGATAGTATTAGATACAAAGCTCAGCAGACATAATAACACAGGATTAGATAAGAAACACCGCTCAGCAGACAGTATCACACATCATAGGATTAGATACACAGCTCTGCAGACAGTATCACACATAATAGGATTAGATACACAGCTCAGTAGACAATTAATAATCAATAAGTATTTTAAATGTCATGCAAAAATTGCGGTATATACTGACACCCAATGTGTCTGAATTGTATTATGTACATTTGTAACATGCAATGGGACTGTTAAAAGTAGATAATAATCTCTGCATAAGGCCCCATGCACACGGCCGTGTTTCACAGCCGTGTGCGGGCCGTGGAACCGCGGCCTGGATCCCTCCTGAGAGCAGGAGCGCATGGCGTCACTGGTTGCTATGACGCCGTGCGCTCCCTGCTGCCGCCGCAATTCAGTAATACACTGGTATGATCTATACCAGTGTATTACTGTACTGTGCCGGCAGCAGGGAGCGCACGGCGTCATAGCAACCAGTGACGCCGTGCGCTCCTGCTCTCAGGAGGGATCCAGGCCGCGGTTCCACGGCCGTGTGCATGGGGCCTAATACTGTGTTTGGTGTGTGTTATTTTGAATACAATGGGGTATGGGGTCAAGTTCAGGTAAAGTTCGGGTCCCGAACCCGAACTTTGCGGCAAAGTGAGGCTGAACCCGGCGAACCCGAACTTCCAGGTTTAGTTTTTGTACTGAAATAGGCCACTAAACTCTTTCACCAGTAATAAATGCAACAGTGAAGTGCGTATACTTTTTTCCTTTTTGTACTGAAATCGGACACTGAACGCTTTCACCACATGTAACTGCAGAAGTGAAATGCGTGTATATTTTTCCCTTTTGTACAGAAATAGGCCACTAAACTCTTTTAACACAAATAGCTGCAGAAGTGAAATGCATATATATTTTTCTTTTTCCACAGATATAAGCCACTAAAGGCTTTTCAACATAACACTTGCCCCCCAATAACAAGAACAAATTGGTGGAATGCCAGAGCTGTATCATGTTTCCCTGCACTGGTAAATCACTTTTTTTCATAATGAAGTTTTTCTAGCACTGTCCCTAGTGACTTCACACGTCTCTCTCTGCACTAAGATGCTGTGAAATGATTCCTCCCTATCATTTCCCTGCACTTATAAATCGCTTTTTTTACACAATGAGGTTTTCAGTATAACTCTCCCTAGCGCCTGCAATGTCTGTCCCTGCACTCAGAAGGCTGGAAAATGTTTGAATCCAAGATGCCTGTGGGTATTTATAGGGCTGTGACATCACAGGCTGCTGATTGGCTGCATGCATGGCATTATGGTCAGCCCGCCCTCCCAGAGTTCCTTGCCCCATGTCCTCACATGTGTAGCCGCCATTTTAGGAAAAATTGTGATTTGTTACCACGAAGCGCGAGGAAATTTGCATTCGTTGCAATTCAAATTTTTCCTGATATTCACATTGAATTCCACTTCGTCAGCTTCGATTCGCTCATCTCTAGTTTTGAGGGATCTCCACAAGAACAATCAGCAGTCTTGGTGTTTACCACTCCACTCCCAACTGAAACCAAAGGAGCCAACTAGAAATAGTAGAGTACACTGTCAATTAGAGATGAGCGAATTTATTTATGAAAATTAAATTCGGCTGATTTGATGAATTTCACAAATGAATTCGCTTTGTGACGAATTACTTCAGTAGCAGGTTCAATGACAGGGAGCTGCAATAGCGCCGCCCCCGTCATTGTATCCCTCAGATGCCGTGTTCATACATGATCGCGGCATCTGAGTGTAAAATGAACAATAAAAAAAAAAATGTAATCAAACTTACCGTCTCCATTTGCTCGCGACGGGCCGGCTGCCGCCATCTTGCTTGATGATCTCGACCAAAATCCCGTGCAGAGCAAGATTACTTCATCACGCCGGCTGGCTGGTATTATATGTTGATACTACGTATAATGAGAGCCTAAGTCCACTACAGGGTGAGAGGCTCATTGGAGGGTCTCCATACAATCTACATGATATAAATACGTATGCAATAATTGAAAAGATCTATGAAAAATTCCAAGTACCACAGAACATGATCTACTGAAGAAGAGCATAAAGTGATGAAAAGCAGTACATACTGTATGTAACTAAGTCCACTTATTATAATGGGCAGGAAAGTCGATGGGTGTAATGCAGAAAGAGCATTTAATATGTTCTAATTAAGGACACGGTAATGTGATGCACTGAACCATGATAACCCAACGCTTAGCGTTATATCCTCAGGAGAACTTTAAATGTATGAATAAATCTGGCCCTAAGCTAATTGAGGGAAATTTTTTGGGTGGTGGGGGTAATTAAAGGTTATACAGAAGAGTAGCATACTTTCTCTCTGGATATTTGATAGTGTTAGTGACAGTGCTAAAATTTCCTCGGGAAACCAAGTCATGCTTCAAGATAGCTTTTCATATAGTCCATGGACTTTTCATCCATGAGCACTGGATTCTGTCACTTTGGGTATCCCATCTTCGCTTTACGGAGCATCCTAGCTGAATTTGCCATCAACAGCCAAAATAATGTGACACTTCTGGGGTGATATGACAAACTAATTGATTTCTCAACATCCTGAAGGAAAGAGAAATGTTTATTCGGCTACAGTATGAATTGCGACAACCACGCAGAAGGAAATGAGCGATTCATATGGAATTTGTAATAGTTTTTTCATTGCACATTGTCCTAATGTCACCTAATCAGAAGATCAAAAAGTGACGTCATCTTAGAGTCAGAGTGAAAAAGGTCTCATATTGACGTAAGTTTAGACATAAATAATGAAGCCAGTTTCACAGGGACAGAATAGTGGCAAAAGGAATGCGTCCATGTTATTGCCTCAAATCCAGGTGGGAATGTTGTCTCGTGTAAAACTGGCGTTAGGAAGACCATTCGGTAACTTAGAGATGAGTGAAGGGATCTGAATCTGAATTTTTGGCTATTCAATTCGGGCTAATTTTGGAGCGAAAGAGAGAGAGAGAGAGATAATTAATAAAAAAATAAAATAAAAAAAGGTATAAAAATTGAGATGCAAACTTATGAGTCAAATAAGAGACATCAGAATGTGATACACATATTTTGAAGCCAATTGAAGCACTTTCAATTAGAGTAGAATCAATTCTGGTGCAAATATATTCGGTTGAATGTTTTGGACAAATTGAACTGGCTGGGGTTCCCTTGATGTTAGATGTTTGGTACTTTATAGCCAGCATATGGAGTAGGAGTTAGAAAACTAGGCCAGAGGTAGAAGAATAAACGACTCTCTTTACTGCATTGCAAAATGGGAGTTGTAGTACACCCAAATACATCCATGTAGTTCTAACTGTACACAGCGCTCCTCCAGAGAGAGATGTATGGATTTTGGGAAGGATGGAACTTATGGTCCTCTTTAAAGGCACATATTGCCAGAATTATCCAGGCTTGAAGGGTGTCTTAAGATTTTTCCTCACAACAGCAAAGTTGAAATGGCTGTAGTAGCAGGTCGCCTTGCAGACTTCTATCATTGGCCATGCAGATTGTAAGTTCTTCTTTAGAGATGGCCTTGCATAGTTCGCCCGGACGTCGTTTCGTGGCGAACTATGTTCATTCGTGATTCGCCGGACATGCGAACATATGGCGATGTCCGCCGGCGCCATATTATTTTGCATTGTGCCAACGTTTGACCCGTGACACATCCATCAGGTGGGACAGGACAGTCAATTGAGATGTTTCAGCACACGAACACACCCCCTACTCTATAAATAAACCCGATCTGGCCGCCATTTTACATTCAGTCTTTTGCCAGTGTAGGGAGAAGTTGCTGTGTGGAGCAGGGACAGACTCTTAGGGACACCAAACGCTAGCTAATAGGGCCATAAAAGTCATTTTAAGGACTAGTATAGGTGCGCTATAGATAGCTGTGACCTATTAAGGGGTGTGATATACTTATAATATACTTTCTAACATAGAAAGTATATTATAGTGCATTTGTATTGTGCAGCAGTTGTGTACGGTTCTGCTGAGATACCACAGCTATACAGAGGGGCAAACGCTATTAGAACAACTAATTGCAACTGGTGTGATATACCAGTTGCCCCCAAAAAAACTGATTGAGGCAGGGCTGTGATATACCTATAATATAATTTCTATATAGTGCATTTGAATTGTGCAGCAGTTGTGTGTGGTTCTGCTGAGATACGGTAGCTATACACAGGGACAAATGCTATTGGAACTACTAATTGCAACTGGTGTAATATACCAGTTGCCTCCCAAAAAAACTGATTGAGGCAGGGGTGTGATATACCTATAATATAATTTATATATAGTGCATTTGTATTGTGCAGCAGTTCTGCACGGTTCTGCTGAGATACCGCAGCTATACAGAGGGACAAACGCTATTGCAACAACTTATTGCAACTGGTGTGAAATACCAGTTGCCCCACAAAAAAACTGATTGAGGCAGGGTGTGATATACCTATAATATAATTTATATATAGTGCATTTGTATTGTGCAGCAGTTGTGTACGGTTCTGCTGAGATATCGCAGCAATACAGAGGGACAAACGCTATTGCAACTGGTTTGATATACCAGTTTCCCCCCCAAAAAAACTGATTGATGCAGGGGTGTAATATACCTATAATATAATTTCTATATAGTGTATTTGTATTGTGCAGTAGTATTGTGCGGTTCTGCAGCGATACCGTAGCTATATACAGGGACAAACGCTATTGGAACTACTAATTGCAACTGGTGCGATATACCAGTTGCCTCCCAAAAAACTGATTGAGGCAGAGGTGTGATATACCTATAATTTAATTTCTATATAGTGCATTTGGATTGTGCAGCAGTTGTGTGCGGTTCTGCTGAGATACCGTAGCTATACAGATAGACAAACGCTATTGCAACAACTAATTGCAACTGGTGTGATATACTAGTTGCCCCCCAAAAAAATAATTGAGGCAGGGATGTGATATACCAATAATATAATTTATATATAGTGCATTTGTATTGTGCAGCAGTTGTGTGCGGTTCTGCTGAGATATCGCAGCAATACACAGGGACAAACGCTATTGCAACAACTAATTGCAACTGGTTTGATATACCAGTTGCCCCCCCAAAAACTAATTGAGGCAGGGGTGTGATATACCTATAATATAATTTCTATATAGTGCATTTGTATTGTGCAGCAGTATTGTGCGGTTCTGCGGCGATACGTAGCTATACAGAGGGACAAACGCTATTGCAACAACTAATTGCAACTGGTGTGATATACTAGTTGCCCCCCAAAAAACTGATTGAGGCAGGGTGTAATATACCTATAATATAATTTCTATAAAGTGCATTTGTATTGTGCAGCAGTTGTGTGTGGTTCTGCTGAGATACCGCAGCTATACAGAGGGACAAACGCTACTAGAGCAACTAATTAAAACTGGTGCGATATACCAGTTGTCCCCCAAACAAAACTGATTGAGGCAGGGGTGTTATATACCTCTAATATAATTTCTATATAGTGAATTTGTATTGTGCAATAGTTTTGTGCGGTTCTGCTGAGATACCGGAGCTATACAGAGGGACAAACGTTATTGGAACAACTAATTGCAACTGGTGTGATATACCAGTTGCCCCCCAAAAAACTGATTAAGGCGTTTGATGTACCTGCTTCCAGCAAATAATCATTAAGGGGTTCTATATACCTGCTTCCACAAATACTGCTCTTCTATAGGGACTTTGTCACAGGGTTATCTTGAAAATGACAGAAAGCCACACACTATGGACACTAGATTAGGCCCAGATTAGTTAAATTTTCCCTAAAGAAACAGTTTTCTGATGGAGTACTGTATATGTCACGGATGTGTATTACACGCACACACTACAGAGACAGTAGATGAGGACTGGCCCCTGATTATTTGAATTTACACTAAAGAAACAGTTTTTGGATGGCATACTGTATATGTCACAAATGTATATTAAACGCACACTAAAGACAATAAATGTGGCGCTGATTATTTGAATTTACGCAAAAAAACACAGTCTGTGGATGATGTACTATATATGTCACTAATAGGTATTAAAGAAAAATATCTTGCTGCTGTCAAACACACACACAGTAGTCCTTAAAAGGACTTTGGGGTCTTTGAAAAGCTTTTGGTAGTAAAAACAGCTAATTTCTCTCCCTGCGCTATCTGTCCCTTCCTCAGCACGGATGTCCCTGAGACTGATCTATTTAACGCAGGTAAAAATATAGTGCTGCTCTATAACACACACACAGTAGTCCTTAAAAGGACTTTGGGTCTTTGAAAAGCTTTCTTAGAATAATTACTGTGAATTTCGCTCCCTACACTGCCTTTCCCTTCCTACGCTCTGCTCTCCCTGACTATGACTGATCCGAGCACGTGTCATCGGGTGCTATATAGCACCCAATGATGCGTTCCGGCCAGCCAATCACAGTAAAGCCAGTAACCAACATGGCTACTGGCATTACAGTAGTGGCAGTACTTACCTGCACGTTTATTGGCTGCTTAGCAGCAGCAAAATGTGTGGGGTGGAGACTTGAGGATGGCACTCGAGCACATGCAGTACTCGGCCGAGTACCGCCATGTGCAGAGCATAGCGATGCTCGAGCAGAACAGGTATTCGGTCGAGCATGCTGCTCATTACTAGTAATGATGAAACTTCATGGGTTGGAACCCTATTAATCAGACAACAATGATGTTACACTGGGGGTCCGTACTCACTGATATCTTCCTCTCCTCTGCAGGTATGAAGGCCCTTAGGAGTAGCCCCAAGTCAAACCTGTTCAGGACACACAGTGGAACCGCATCCAATTCACAACAGATTATTTATCCTAGCGACCAACCTAGTGTTCAAACCTATGAAATTTTGGTGAAAGGCAACTAGTTTATGGTATACAATAACATAAGAAGTAATAATAAACTTACCAATCCCTGCAGCTCTTGCAGTGGCATGCCTAGGTGGGGGCGGGAAAATTCAACTTACCAATCCCTGCAGCTCTTGCAGTGGCGTGTCTGGGGGTGGGGGTGGTCCGTCCCGGGTGCCGGCTCTCAGGGGGGTGCCAGAAGCAATACAGATGGAAGCGCTCATTGCTGGAGCGCTGACGCCCACATACTGCAGTGGGGCATGGGAGCACATAGTTCCCTGCCCTGCCGCCGATCACCGCCATAGGCTTCAGGCCTATTAGGCCTAAGGCCTATACAGTAGTGAAATCCCGACGCACGTGTGCGTGATGACGTCTGTGTCACGGCGGACAGGATCTCAGATACACAGACAACCAAATACACAAGAGTCTAGGCTAGATGATGGGGACAGGTCACCTCCTAGCACATCCCTGACTTCTCTCCCTATGCTTCTAAGCCCACATTCAGACCTTGATGGTAGGTATGAAGTGCCCTCGTGCCTGGACTGCAAACACCCTAGAATCCCTGAGATGGTGAAAGGGGAGAAGGGGCAGAAGACACACAAATAGCCTAGACCGCAAACCACACAAACAGAAATCAAACTTATCTGAGCTGAAACAGACAATCCTCCCTTCCTTGAATCCAAGGCCAGACAGAAATCTATAACCCGCACTGCCCTCTGGGATTGAAGGCAATTTAAGCCAATAACCCCACCCAGAGCACCTGAAGGAAGGCAGATTCCAAAACAAACAAAAGGTTAGACACGTGCTGCCAATCTGACAGACCTCCGCACACCGTCCGAGCAGGGCATGACAGTCTGTGTGGTGGGGGCAGCGTGGGGTAAATTACTGTGTGGGGGGCGTTGTTATTGAGGGAAATTACTGTGTGGAGGAAATTACTGTGTGGGGGAAGTGTGGGGGAAACTACTGTGTGGGGAAAATTACTGTGTGTGGGCAGTGTGGGGAAAACTACTGTGTGGGGCAAATTACTATATGGGGCAGTGTGGGGGAAATTACTGTGTGGGGGCTGTGTTGGGGAAATTACTGTATGGGGGCAGCGTGGGGGCATTGTTATTAGGGAGGCACTGTAGGGGCAATTTTATTATTTCAGGGGACACTATGTTGGGATTATTACCTGGAACACAATATAGGGTGTAATTATTACTGGGGGCACTCTAGGGGACATTATAGCTGCTGTAGACACTATAGGGACATTTGGGGTAATTTATCAAACTGGTGTAAAGTAGAACTGGCTTAGTTGCCTATAGCAGCCAATCAGTTTCCACCTTTCATATTTGACAGCTCTTTTGGAAATCCAGTTCTACTTTACACCAGTTTGATAAATTACCCCAATTATGTCTATTAGGGTCACTATTTTTTCAGCAGTATAGTACCTGGGGCATTGGGGGGCACAACGGGCACAGTATTGGGGGTGGCAGCAGGATGACACTGTGGGGACACCAGAATGGGGAGGTTGATGGAAAAACTGAGAAATCTAACATGTCTGTGTTACAAACTCTGTAGAAACAAGATGTGGCTGATAGAATGTGTCATGGGGGACTAACAGAGGAGAAGAGGAAAGAGAATATATTCGAGAATTTGTGATTATTCTCTTGATTGCGAAAATCGGCAATCTAATAAGGGCTTATTGCGCTTGCAATACAGGCGTGGGTCACTTTTGCTAAATTTTTCAAGCTGCTAGAAGTTTCCTGAGACTGGAGAAAATGGTTGGCACAGCAGAACATTACAATAGCTTTATATGCTGATAGAGTGCTCCAATATATTTGAAATTGCGCAAATCGGCAATTAATGATGCACATATTTTTGTGCAATACGTGCAACTTCACATTTTTGCAGGTCTGACTACATATTACTGATTGGTGCACTAAGTATTGTTGTGAACTTGTGATATCACAGCACTATTGTCTGTAGCATGTATGTATGGACAGCAGAACCTATCAGCTACACTATATCAGGATATAACCTACACTGGCTATCTCCGGCTAACTATCTGTATTATATATATGAGCTAACTAACTAACTAACTAATGTAATGTAATTAAACAGTAAAGCACAGAGCACAGCAATGTCACTGCTCTCTCTCTCTCAGAACTCCATAAAACTGCAGAAAATGGCTGCTGGGGAGGTTCTTATATAGTAAGGGGTCGGCAACTTTCCTATTGGTTGGTAGTGATGTTGCTAAGACATTGCAGACTTCTCATTGGCCCACAAGCAAGAAGGGAAGTTACTGATTTAAAAAAATCTAAAATATTTGCAGATACGAATATGTAGCACTATATTCTAAATCTTCGTAAATTCTCGAAGTGGGGATATTCGCGATTAAATGTTGTGATTCGAATATTCACGCCCAACACTAATAACGACACAACATGTGAATGCTGCACCTTAGAGGTCACCTCAATGGCTTCAATATCTTACAGCTACAGTGGGCCGCAGTAGTCGCATGCCAAGTTGACACATCATTGCTGGTGCAGGAAGAGCAGAGTCTTTCAGAGGACTGGGGAACCATTGCACGAGAGTGGCAGGGGATAAGAAACATGAATATTATTTATATTTTGTTTTTGTTAAATCATGGGGTGGATAACCCTTTAAAGGGGTTGTGTCACTTCAGCAAATATCATTTATTATGTAGAGAAAGTTAAAGGCGTTGTCCAGGTACAGAGCTGGACCTGGTAATAAAATATTGAGGCACTCAGTTAGGGAGTTTTGCAATTCAAGTATAGTTTTATTTCATTTTTCAGCATCATCCATTTGCCCGTGGTATATATAGAAATAACAGACTATTTCTGACCGGACGTTTCGGTCACGGTGGACCTTCATCAGCGGTCATGTTATCTGGAATAGTATTGGATACATGTTTTAAATAGGTCTTTTACAGATGGCAGAGAATGAAGTTAAGTAAATAATAATAAACATAACAACAAATAAATAATTTACAAGCAAAATTTGATAAGGTTATAGCAGCAAGGTGGGTAGGTGTCCAGAGGTTGGTAAATACATATACATATAAATACATGGAAAAATTCATATACTCATGGTAGTAGAATGAACATGATGGTTTATGGAGCATGATTATTTGGATATAAAATAAAGAAATATTGTGGAAGGAAAACGACAAGGGGGAGAGAGAAAGGGTGGTGGTGGATACAGTGAACATGATTCTGTGGGGATTTGACTTGGAACATGATTGTACAAAGCGTAGTCATACTGTCTATATCAAATACAGCCAATTTGCATAAATATAATTAAATGAAATCAATATCTATAGTTGCTTGTTTAATTTTCATATATATAAAGACACCGGGGGCAGGCATAGACGGATGACCACGTGGTCAGAGCATTCGTATCAAATATGACAAAGCATGTTGAAAAAACACAGGGTATAAATCCCACAGGGGGTGTCCTATATATATATATACACAGGTATGGAAACATGAGGGTCAAAGCATGAAATAGTGGCAGCATGATAGGTCAGGGTAGCTTGGAGATGGAGCTTCATGTGTGCTACCTGTGGAAAGAAGATTAGCATCTGTTATCTACCTGTAATACGGGTGGAGGTATTCCTGGGCGCTGGATGCAGGGTTGTTGATAGTGTTAACCGCCGTTTACGTAGTAGAGCTGAACCTGGACATATCCCCGATTTCACCCAGACAGCCCCCCTGATATCAGTGATGAGCGGCAGGGGCAATATTCGAATTTGCAATATTTTGCTAATATTTGGGCGAATATTCATCATATATTCGTAAATTCGGGATTTCCAGTCATTATTTTCTTGATTGCGAAAATCGGCAATGGGAAAATTCGCGAATAAAATTAGCAATACGAAAATTTGCGATCAAGCCCGCAAGCAAGAAGCAGTGATGGATCATGGGTACTGAGGAAAAAAAAATCTAGAATATTCGCAATTACGAAGATATAGCATTATATTCTAGATATTCGCAAATTCTCGAAGTGCCAATATTCACAATATAAATTTGCGATTAGAATATTCGCGATCAACACTACTATTTCATGCTCCGATGCTCTCGTTTGCCCAGTGCTGAATCACGCAGGAAAAAGGTTTTTTCTGGAGATCTGGTGATGTACCAGGCTCTCCATGGGGACCTCTAGGCAGAGGCTTCTGTTACCAGTTACCAGTACCTAATGGGCGGACATTAACACTGCCCTAGTCAGTAAAACGGTTAGGGCAGCACTAAAGCCTGCCCATCAGTGCCGGTGACATCACCAGGAACACTGCTAGGCGGAAACCTCCACCTAGTAGTGTAAAAAATATAAACAAACAGCCAAACAAACAGCCCTGAGCTATATTGCACAGGGCAAGGGAGAGCATTGGAGCAGGAAATGCTCAGATGCTTAAATCAGAGGGGCTGCCTGGGTGAAGATGGATATATGTCCAGATTCAGCTCAGCCCTTTAATACAAGACACTAATGTATTGTGATTGTCCATATTGCCTCCTTTGCTGGCTGGATTCATTTTTCCATCACATTATACACTGCTGGTTTACATATTTACGACCACCCTGCAATCCATCAGTGGTGGCCGTGCTTGCACACTATAGAAAAAAACACCAGCCTATGTGTGTTCCCACCGTCCCGGCCATCAAAGAGCCCGGTACTTTTTCCTATGATGTGCAAGCACAGCCACCGCTGATGAATTGCTGGGTGGCCATAACCCCTGGAAATGTGCAGTGTATAATGTGATGGAAATATGAATCAAACCAGGAAATGAGGCAACATGGACAATCACAATACATTAGTAAGTGCCTTGTATTCACTTTATCTACATGATAAATGCCATTTACTGAAGTGAGACAACCCCTTTAAGAACTGTAATTATTTTCATTAGAAGTATTTTATTTAATTGTTCCCCATATTTCTGAGTAAAATTAAGATTTAAGCAATTAATTCTATTATGTTTATCCTTAGCTACGTTTTATCTCAGTGTTACATAGTATATAACATAGTATAGTACATAAGGCCGAAAAAAAACATCTGTCCATCCAGTTCGGCCTGTTATCCTTCAAGTTGATCCAGAGGAAGGCAAAAAAAAATACTGTGAGGTAGAAGCCAATTTTCCCCACTTAAGGGGAGAAAAAATCCTTCCCGACTCCAATCAGGCAATCAGAATAACTCCCTGGATCAGCGACCCCTCTCTAGTAGCTATAGCCTGTAATATTATTACGCTCCAGAAATACATCCAGGCCCCTCATGAATTCCTTTATTGTACTCACCATCACCACCTCCTCAGGCAGAGAGCTCCATAGTCTCACTGCTCTTACCGTAAAGAATCCTCTTCTATGTTTGTGTACAAACCTTCTTTCCTCCAGACGCAGAGGATGTCCCCTCGTCACAGTCACAGTCCTGGGGATGAATAGATGATGGGAGAGATCTCTGTACTGACCCCTGATATATTTATACACAGTTATTAGATCTCCCCTCAGTCGTAATTTTTCTAAAGTGAATAATCCTAATGTTGATTATCTTTCAGGGTAAAGTTATTACTTGAGTTGCCCTCCTCTGGACCCTCTCCAGTTCTGCTATGTCTGCCTTGTTCATAGGAGCCCAGAACTGTACACAGTACTCCATGTGTGGTCTGACTAGTGATTTGTAAAGTGGTAGGACTATGTTCTCATCACGGCATCTATGCCCCTTTTGATGCAACCCATTATCTTATTTGCCTTGGCAGCAGCTGCCTGACACTGGTTTCTACAGCTTAGTTTGCTGTTCACTAAAATTCCTAGATCCTTTTCCATGTCAGTGTTACCCAGTGTTTTACCATTTAGTATGTACGGGTGACTTGCATTATTCCTTCCCATGTGCATAACCTTACATTTGTCAGTGTTAAACCTCATCTGCCACTTATCTGCCCAAGCCTCCAGTCTATCCAGATCCCTCTGTAGCAGTATACTGTCCTCTTCAGTGTTAATTACTTTACACAGTTTAGTGTCATCTGTAAAAAATTATATTTTACTGTGCAAGCCTTCTACAAGATCATTAATAAATATATTGAAGAGAATAGGGCCCAATACTGACCCCTGAGGTACTCCACTAGTGACAGTGACCCAATCTGAGTGTGTACCATTGATAACCACCCTCTGTTTTCTATCACTCAGCCAGTTACTTACCCACATACAGACGTTTCCTCCCAGTCCGAGCATTCTCATTTTATATACTAACCTCTTATGTGGTACAGTGTCAAATGCTTTGGAGAAGTCCAGATACACGACATCCATTGATTTGTTTAATATGCTTTTTTAACTTTAAATTTATTTGGCTTTTAACTGTTAGATTGTTAACTTAACTGTTCTCCCATGTTACAGCTTTAAGCAATCAATTCTATTATGTTTAACATTATATATATATATGTATTATATTCTATTTAATTTCTTATTTCATTTTGCATTTAACTGTTAGATTTGTATTTATGTTGTTAAGGGGCATTTCCTGACACTGAGAACCGCACACGGGCGTCTGTCTATACCAGTTCTAGTTGTGTGTCCTCATCCCCGTCATGAATTTAACTGCCACAATGTGCTGTATATATAGCAGTCATATAGGAAAAGTGGGAGATAATGTGCTGGCACACTAATGGGCGTTGAACTAGACACGGACTCATTTTTCAAATCATGTCATCTCCAAGGTTTGAATAAAATGTAATGGCGAGAATGAGCCTGGATTTATCTCAGCCATTATCATTTGCCTCCTCAGCTTTATTTGTGTTGACTTGTACGGTCTAAAAAGATGACAGTCTCCTTGCCCGTGAATCAGTCAGAGCGATAATACATAGCATATTGCACTGTTGCTGACAGCTTCTGTACTCCTGGCTGGCATATGAAAGGGAAGCATGTCTTTCCGTCATTTCAAATGCTATAATCTGACAGAATAAAGAATCTGGCAGAGGGGACATCACAGTCCCTGTCTGTTGCAATTTTATAGAAAAAACGCCGTTTCTAGTACAGAGAATGATGCCCTTCTAAATTTACCTTTTTTATATCATATAATAATAATAATAATAATTATTAATATTAGCTTTATTAATATTATACTGCATTTTTTATTTCATGTTTGTCCCTTCTGTGATTGCCCATTGCTTTATTGATAGATCTTAGCTCAAATTTGATTACATTTTCTAATGAAATCAATTTAAAGGGGCTGTCCCATCTAGGACATTTTTTACATTTTGCTAGGATAGGCTAAAAAATGCCAGGTAGGTGCAGGTCCCACCTCTGGGACATGCACCAATGTCTAGAAATGGGTCCCCGGGGGTTAACGGAAAGCGCATTGTGCATGCAGGGCCTCCTCTTCATTCGCTGCTATGGTACTTCCAAAAATATCTCAAAAGGTGCGCTATTTTTGAAAGTTCTATAGAAGTGAATAAAAAGCAAGCCACAGAAGCACAGCCACTGCTCATTTTACCGCTATGGAATTTCCAAAAATAGCCAAACCAGCATTGGCTATTTTCGGAACTCTGATAGAGGTGAATGGAGGGTAGTCGTTCATGCGCGACTTGTTCTGCATTCACTTTGAGGGTCTTGTTCCGGAGTAAGGAAAGGGGCCCCATAGGTTCGATCCTCCCCTATATCTTAGTGATTTGCTAGATAGGTGGTGAAAATGTATGCAACATGTAGAAGAGAGATTTTTAAAATCTCATCAGCTTAGTGTATATGTGGCAAATTTCTGTTCCTAAGGGCTCGTTCACACGACCGTTGGTGTCCCGTGCCCGTGCTGTGAAACGCAAATTGCAGTCCCCAATGCACGGGCACCTTTCGTGAGGCAGGAGCATGGGGATCGCAGACCCATTTACTTGAATGGGTCTGCAATCCCTCCGTTCCACAAAAAGATAGAGCACGTTCTATCTTTTTGCGGTGTGGAGGCACGGAATGGAACACCAGAAAGCACTCCGTAGTGCATCCGTTCCGCACCATTCCGCATCTCCGGATTTGCAGACCCATTGAAATAAATGGGTCCACATCCGTGATGCGGAATGACAACGGAATGGTGCCCGTGTATTGCGGATCCACAAATGCGGTCCACAATACAGGAACGGGACACCAAAGGTTGTGTGAACAAGCCCTAAACATGTCAATCAGTGCTCATTAAGTGCTGGTTATATGTAGCAATCAACAAGAGCATGGGAACAAAGGATCGCTTATTGTTCATACGATTGTTCATCCCCATGCAGTTTCCAGTTGTCAGTAGCACATCCCCTGTTTGCAAGATGATCGTTTTCTCATATATTGGCGTCTAATTATCTGCGCAGTAAATGGGAGGCCATTTCTAGGGAAAGTAATTTTTAATTCCTGCGTGGGAAGCGAACTAGTACTAGTAATACAAACTAGCAATTGTGTGACCACGAAGAAAGCAGGCAGCAGCTTGGAGTAAGAAGGCATATTATTAATTTTTATGGGTTAGATGTTATATATGATATTCTGAATATCATCTTGAAAATTAGAGGTTCAGTACATGGATGACAGAACGGGGCATCAGAGGTTGCGCAGTCGCCGGGGTGAATGATTTTAGCAGTGGAACTAATAATGAACTGAACTGATGACAGTCTGTGGTGAGGAAGGCCAATTAACAGAGGACTGAAATAGTCAAGTTATTATGGGATATGAGAGGAAGCATGACTGCGTACGGCGGCGCGTATGAGAGGAACGGATTATACAATGCAGAATGTGGTCAGTAGTGATGAGCGGCAGGGGCAATATTCGACTTTGCGATATTTCGCAAATATTTTGTAGAATATTCATCATCTATTTGCGAATTCGAGAATTAGAGATTATATTCTTGATTGCGAAAATCAGCAATGTATTATTCTCGTAATGCGTGCGAAATACCGGCGTGGGTCACTTTTGCTACATTTTTCAAGCTGGTATAAGTTTCCTGAGACTGGAGAAAATGGTTGGCACGGCAGAACATTAGAATAGCTTTATATGCAGATAGAGTGCTCCAATATATTTGCCCTTGACAATTTTCGGCAATTAATAATGCGCATATTTTTTCACAATACGTACAACTTGTGACATCACAGCACTATGTCTGTAGCATGTATGTACGGACAGCGGAACCTATCACACTGCCTAACACCCTGCACTGGAACCTATCAGCTACACTATAGATCAAACTTTAGAAAATAGCTGCTGGGGAGGTTCTTATATAGTAATGTATATAGAAAGAGAGCTAATCTGCATATTCATTTTCCCAGGGAGCTTTGCATGGCCTATACGTCTCCTTACGTCAGCTCTGGCCGTCTCCACAAGGAGAATCAGTACCTGCCAGGAACTACAACAAAGGCTTCTCCCCCAGCCAACCAAGCACCCCGTTCTGTACAGATGAGGAGCCAAAACCCTAAAACAGATGTCTAAAGATAGGTTTCCTCTTAAAGAAGGTGTTTGGTTTGGTTGATATCCTCATTTATGTTGCAAAGCTTATTTAAAGGTCAGGCATTGACTATATGCTAACTACCTCCACTAGGTGGCGCTACACAGGCAGCTTTTTAATCTCTTGGAAGTGACCTGATCTGGAATATTTTTCCACCAGAGAAAAATTCAAGACCTGTAAGACCCCACACAGGAGTTCTGGTGCACTAGCAAAATCATTCAATTGCTCCCCATTTTAAAGATCTCTACTTGCTGTCAGTGAATATAAACCTATGTGAAAATGTACGGTAACCTGTTTTAGGTCCAACTGTTAAATGTGTAGGGTTTGTGACAAAAGAGCTCTGATAGACTCTAACAAGCCCTGTTTTGTTCCCATGCTAGATGGACATAAATTGTGATATGGCACTGTTTACAAAACACTGCTGGTATGCAGTGGTATACTCACTATGCAGGCAGACAGGGGTGAAACTGCTAAATAATCTTCTAAACTGCTAAATAACCCATTCCCAACATTAAATCACACATTTTTTCTACAGCCATCACTAGGGGGAGCTTAATGCCAATATATTTTTGCAGCCTTCATTGAGTCTAATGGGACGCTAAGTTTCTCTGCAATGATCTCCCCCTAATGGAAGCTGCAGACAGCTTCTTCTTCTTATAGATTACACTGCATGTTGTCTCACTTGCAGAGGCAGAGAAGTGTCAAGTGAATGAAACCAGTACTTGTAATTACACTGCACTGCCAAGACTTCCAAGACAAAGTGCAGTGTAATCTTGAAGAGGAGGTAGAGCTTGCATGAGCACTGCCTCCTCTTCAAACAGCTGATCCCGGAGGTCCCGGGAGTCAAACCCCCCAACAATGAGATATTGATGGCCTATCAGAGGACAGGTCATCAATATGTACTGTTTGCACAACCCCTTTAATACAAAAATGTGCACATTCAACAGAAATAAAAAAGGATGGAGTTAGTTTTGCTACTTCTATTATATATACAGTGGATATAAAAAGTCCACACACCCCTGTTAAAATGTCAGGTTTCTGTGATGTAAAAAAATGAGACAGAGATAAATCATTACAGAACTTTTTCCACCTTTAATGTGACCTATAAACTGTACCACTCAATTAAAAAACAAACTGAAATATTTTAGGTGGAGGGAAGAAAACAAAAAAAACTAAAATAATGGTAAGTACGCACACCCTCTTATAACTGGGGATGTAGCTGTGTTCAGAATTAAGCAATCACATTCATAATCATGTCAGCATACACCTGCCATCATTTGAAGTGCCTCTGATTAACCCCAAATAAAGTTCAGCTGCTCTAGTTGGTCTTTCCTGAAATTTTCTTAGTCGCATCCCACAGCAAAAGCCATGGTCCACAGAGAGCTTCCAAAGCATCAGAGGAATCTCATTGTTAGAAGGTATCAGTCAGGAGAAGGACACAAAAGAATTTCCAAGGCATTAGATATACCATGGAACACAGTGAAGACAGTCATCATCAAGTGGAGAAAATATGGCACAACAGTGACATTACCAAGACATTACCAGTGACATTACCAAGAACTGGACGTCCCTCCAAAATTGATAAAAAGACGAGAAGAAAACTGGTCTGGGAGGCTACCAAGAGGCCTACAGCAACATTAAAGGAGCTGCAGGAATATCTGGCAAGTACTGGCTGTGTGGTCCATGTGACAACAATCTCCCGTATTCTTCATATGTCTGGGCTATGGGGTAGAGTGGCAAGACGAAAGACTTTTCTTACGTAGAAAAACATCCAAGCCAGGCTACATTTTGCAAAAACACATCTGAAGTCTCCCAAAAGCATGTGGGAAAAGGTGTTATGGTCTGATAAAACCAAGGTTGAACTTCTTGGCCATAATTCCAAAAGATATGTTTGGCCCAAAAACAACACTGCACATCACCAAAAGAACACCATAGCCACAGTGAAGCATGGTGGTGGCAGCATCATGATTTGGGGCTGTTTTTCTTCAGCTGGAACTGGGCCCTTAGTTAAGCTAGAGGGAATTATGAACAGTTCCAAATACCAGTCAATATTGGCACAAAACCTTCAGGCTTTTGCTAGAAAGCTGAACATGAAGAGGAACTTCATCTTTCAGCATGACAACGACCCAAAGCATACATCCAAATCAACAAAGGAATGGCTTCACCAGAAGAAGATTAACGTTTTGGAATGGCCCAGCCAGAGCCCAGACCTGAATCCGAATGAAAATCTGGGGGTGATCTGAAGAGGGCTGTGCACGGGAGATGCCCTCGCAATCTGACAGATTTGGAGTGTTTTTGCAGAGAAGAGTGGACAAATCTTGCTAAGTCAAAATGTGCCATGCTGATAGACTCCTACCCAAAAATACTGAGTGCTGTAATAAAATCAAAAGGTGCTTCAACAAAGTATTAATTTAAGTGTGTGCACACTTATGCAACCATATTACTTTATTTTTATATTTTTTCTTCCCTCTACCTAAAAGATTTCAGTTTGTTTTTCAATTGAGTTGTACAGTAAAGGTGGAAAAAGTTCTGAAATAATTTATCTTTGTCAATTTTTTTTTACTTCACAGAAACCTGACATTTTAACAGGGGTGTGTAGACTTTTTATATCCACTGTATGTGTACTCTTGGATGTATGACAAGAGATGAGCGAAGCTATAAAAAACTCGATTCGGCTGCTTCGCTAAAGATCATAAAGAAAT
The DNA here is from genome assembly GCF_014858855.1 of Bufo gargarizans. Lineage (NCBI taxonomy): Eukaryota > Metazoa > Chordata > Amphibia > Anura > Bufonidae > Bufo > Bufo gargarizans. The sequence goes on along the minus strand of NC_058087.1, from coordinate 23,478,585 downwards.
TTGATTAGTTACAAAATACTTTGTAACAAATCACATTCATTTGTATGTAGCAGGAAAGTGGGCTGTCGTGGCGATCTTCATTGAACAAAACGTGCCAAATCATGATGTCATCACATCATCACACTGGGCAGATGGGGTATCATGTTGACGTCATTATGGGAGAGATTTAGTGCATATTATTCAATTAAGATGGCCACGACGGCCTCTCTGCCAGCAAATGGATGAGGTGAGTATGTATTATTTTTATTTTTTTAACACCATTTCAGAAAAAATTGATTCGTTACCACGACGCGCCAGTAGATTTGGCTTTGAATTGAATTTGACCTGAAATTTGGATCAAATTAAATTTCTTTTGTTTTGATTCGCTCAACACTATGTATGACACTCAAACAATCTATGGCCAACAAAATAGTAAAAAAATATTTATAATATCCAAGCCAGTTTATATACAAGTACAAAGCAACGGGCACCAATTTTGATGAAAGCTGCAATCATGTGTAAATTTGCATAAATTATAAATTAATAAATGCCCTGTCTTTATAGTTGTGAAAAAAATGAACTATACGTTCATTGCTCTAAACTGCTAACAAAACTAAACAGCGCTTAGAAATTTACATGTAAATATTCACAAAAATGTAAGCAATTTAGCCATGGGCCAAGTGTTCTATCATGAACCACTTCTAATTAATGTATCGGATTCTATTTAGGCCTCTAATTGATGTGCTAATTAACACTATGTACTTTAAGGTATTAACATAAAAATCAATTAGTTAAAAGAGGTGTAAACCACTCAATTCCTGCAAAAGGGGCCGAAAGCAGAGTGATATGTTTCATCTGGTAATAAATTATTAGAAAAAAAAAGTGTGATCCGTTCAGATGGACACATGGGATGTGTGAATGTAAAACGTACAGTGAAGGTTTTCATCCACTTTCTTATGTATACATAATCCATTAAATACACTTGTGCGTCAGAATTGACAATCAAAAACGGTATACAAAAAACATGAGAATCAGACATCATATAGAACAGGACAATCTGTGTCTAACAAAGCTAGATCCAGATTAACCAACATTGGATTACGGCTCACTATTATTGTAAAAATGGAGAACATGGGTGTCCTAGCTTATTGGCTGTCTGAAAGACCAAATATTGCAACAGATAAGTGTATAAATAATAAAGCTGGATCTCTCACACACTTGGTACGTGTTACAGTATATCAAAATGTCTTTGCCATTGTCCGGTGATCTGAGCATAGGGAGAGATATGGCAAGCACTCTTGCGCTAGGGACAGCATTGCTAAAAATGATTAATAAAAGAATATTGGAGAGGGAGAGTGCAGGGACAGTGCAGGTAGAGTACAGGGAGACTGCAGGGAGAGTGCAGGGAGACATGCTGCGTCAGTTTTATTTACTTATTCCTAAATTTACTTATTCTTACATCAGCTGTAAACTAACATATATATTTCAATACGAATAAGATAAAAGCCTTTATTTTTCCACTGCCAGCGTGCCAACCAATACCATCCAGTTTGCACCCCTTAGAGGGACCAGGTCTTAATGATGACCATCCTCATCTTTTACTGGATTTACTTCTTACAAATCATCCTTCAAAGTCTCCATGTACTAGAAAAGTAAGCGAGATGCAGAGAGAGAAGGAGCTAGATATGCCTGATGACATATTTCCATCGATATTACATGATGTGGAAAAGGAGGAAAAGAAGATGGCAGAATAAGTGCTCCCACTTGTAGGGCAGGAGAGCTCTGGGGTTGGAGAAGTGGGTATGCCACAGCTGATTAATAGTCTGTGTTTACAGAACAGCAATAATTTACATAGTGTCCCCCAACCTAACCATCTAAACCCCATACCGACCATACAGTGCGGTCTTCATTATTAAATGGGTTCAGCTTTGAACCCAGACATACTCCCATTTTCACCCAGGCAGGCCTCCTGATATGAGCACCCCATGCTCCGATGCTCTCCTATGCCCTGCGCTGAATTGCGCAGGGCAAAGGCTTTTTTTTAGGACATCCAGTGACGTACCGGACTCTCCATGGGGAAAGATAGGCAGAGGCTTCTGCCTAGCAGTGACCTCGGTAACGTCACATACATTAATGGGCAGCTTTAGCGCTTTCCTAGTCTGTAAAATGGCTAGGGCAGCTCTAAAACCTGACCATTAGTGCCGGTGACGTCACCAGCAACACTGCTAGGTGGAAGCCTCCGCATAGTTGTGTTAAAAAAATAAACACAGCGCAGAGCAAGGGGGAGTATGGGAGCTATAGTTCAGAATTACTGATAGATTAGATGATAAAGGAATGAATGATGTAGTTATTGCATTGATTCCTCATTATGGCGGGCCTCGTGGTCATTTTTTCTTTTCTTCTATATTTTCAGAATAATTATTAAGGTGAGGGATCGAATGCAGTAACAGCATCATTCATTCCTTTATCATCTAATGTATCAGCAACTCTGAATTAACGTAATAAATACAATATTTTGATATAACACGTACCAGGTGTGTGAGAGTGCCAGCTTTATTCTTTATATGCTAAAGATAGAACCAGCCCTGTACCTTACATGAAACGAGAGATCTCCCCATTTATTGTTCCAAATGCCCTGCTAAATTTCCTCAGACTGGCAGCTCAGGGGGTGTGTCCTTTCTCAGGGGATGTAAACTTTTTGCTGCAGCTCTCTTCCAGTAACTGTCGTAGCTGAATAACAGAACAGAAAGATACGGCTGGTTGCATCTGAAAGATGGAACTGAACATATGCGTCTTCCTAAGAGATGTTTCTGAGTTGGACTGAGAAATAAGAAAAAGGACAAACAGCAGGTGGTGCTATACAGATACATTTTACTGAATTCCTCAGTGGCGATACTACATTTTTAATTACTTGCAGGCACTAAAGTATTTAGACAGGAGTGGTTACTTTGTAATTGTTTGTGCTGAGTTTCTCCCACTCCACCCCTCCCACTAGAAGGTTCAAGTCTAGCTAGAAATTGTCTATAAGGAGAGCAGTCAGAGCCCCTAGTGTTTTGCAGTTAGGGACCAGTGCTTAGAGTGGGAGACTCATGCCAGTCTACATGAGTGACCAGAAGAAGACGCTGAGATAGGGATGCTAAGCCACAGACCATGGGTCACTACCCCTATGACCAAGGAACCATCCGGACTCCGGAGCTACAGACCGTGGGCCTCCAGCCTTTGACCAGTGGACCAGCCTTCTGAGAGAGAGAGGGACAACTAGCTCAAGCCTTTCCTCAACATCAAACCCTTCTTCTGCCAGGGAGGAGACTAGAGAAGCCAGCCCTATGCCTCACCTATATTGTTTTTCACCTGAATTCCTCCAGTAAAGAAGCACACTGATTTACTGCAGACCATGACTTATTTCCCATTGGAGTGAATCACGCCTTACCATCTTTTCCAGAGAGCAGCAATACGTGATGACACCTCCAGCATAGCGAACTCGGCCACTGCAAACATTCTTTTCATTTATATCTCTGTGAAGGGAAGCACTAAGAGAGAGTTTGAAGCACTGTTATACTGTCAATTATGAGATGAGTAATTAAAATATAAAAGAGGTTTACTTCTATGGAGCCTTATAAATTCTGTGTATGCTCCTGGTTTCCAACTAAAAGGTTGGGTCCTGAGATAAGTGTGATAAGGTGGACAGTGTGGGAAGAGGTGTATATCCCACTCAGATACCTCAGCTGGGTGGGAGAGCTAAAATACGTGAGGTAATAGTCTCAGCAGAATGTAGGTTGCTGAGACAAGGTTCTTGTTGGTGTAGTCTGGGCAGGATTTTAGTTGGATTGGCAGATAGGATTGGAAGTGGGATCTGCCAATCCGCACCCTTCCAGCACGGGTGTTCCTTTGTACCAGAGAGGATCGCAGGGGAGGTCTGCGATAATTAGACTGGGATAAATATCCTCCCAGGGTGTCAGTTAGTGGGGAATGTACAGACAGAGGCCTGGTGAGGCTCTGTCAGTGTGGTCTCAGCAGGGCAAGGCTGAAGGGCCACAGGGCTAGGCACTAGCCAGAACTTTGGGGGACACCTTGATTTCTGGGAACAAGGGTCACAAGGCCAGAGTCAGGAGGACTACTGGACCACAATCCCCCAGAACGTGTTAAAGGGTCACAGCCCGGAAGCTGCTGGACTGTATGGCTGGAGAAAGCCGCATTTATGTTCCATGTGTGAACAGAACTCTGTATAGGCGAGTCAGGGATCATGTTATATGTTTAGGTAGAGCCCAGAAGGTTTTCATTTTGTATAGTGTTTGCCGGTGCTGGTATCAAAATAAATGCACCGTTTCAGAGAGGTAGTAGAAAGACTATTAGCAGGCAGCAGAAAGGCGGTATATGGGACAGCAGCACTTTAAAAATGGGCAGCAAGATGAGGAGTCTTTGCTGCCAGAGAAAAAGCCTTCATGATGGTTTCTAGCCAGATAGATCTCTGGATCATCTTCAACATATGTCATGCAGAAACCATTTACAAGGTCTTCAAGTATAGATGAACACGCATAAAAAACAGCTTTAAATAGCGATTTGTTAACATATTAAAGCAGTTTCTGCATGTAACATGGTGTAACATCCTGGATATAAATGTGTTCCAGCTAAACATATATTTAATATATTCCATCCAGAAGGTATGGCGCATACATATATTCAAAATGCAAAACTAGATCATAAATTACTATTTATTTAAAGATAACAGATCCATAAACCCCAGTCTCCTCCAGGAGTAATTCTGCATAAAGTTTACCTTTGCATCAAATATGCGGTCATAAGTCACATTATGTAGATAGATCAATAACAGTGTTCAGAATGGAGGAAAAAATAGCATGTGGCTGATAGAGGAATCCATGCATCAAGGATGCCTTTGGAAAATGCCACTTTAATAGTTTTTCACAATTGTAGTGAATATTATAGACATCCCAACTAAGCGTTTCATATAATGTAGGTGCCAGGTAGCCATTTATTCTATATCCTAAATTCTTGCATATGGAGAGATTAAAGAATGCACAGAAATATTTTAATTTGCTTATATGTTTAGATAATCCATTTCCACAATGCATGATTTAGGTTTTGTTTACATTTGTGTCACATGTTTTGTATAATGGTTTCCAGTACATTTGGCAGGAATAATGTAACTAGGGATGAGCGAATCGACTTCAGATGAAACATCTGAAGTCGATTGGCATAAAACTTTTTTAAAAACCTTTTACCTTACTCGGGTTCGGTTCCAAGGTACCACTTGGAACCAAACACAAGTTTGGGAAAAGGTTTTCAACAGTAGAAATTAATTAGCAAAATAATAACTTTGGCTCATCTGAGCCAATACATTGCAATACTAAACGGAGCGCTCACTCTGTACAGTATTCAAAGATAGTTTTATGCCAATCAACTTCGGATGTTTCATCCGAAGTCAATTCGCTCATCTCTAAATGTAACCTGATGCTCGGTTCTCACCTGTCTTCAGTGGGGCTCAAAACAAAATTTCCCTTAGGCCTCTTTCACACTGCAGTGTTTGGTCAGTGATTTCCATCAGTGATTTGTGAGCCAAAACCAGAAGTGGAGCCTCCACAGACATGAGGTAGAAGGGAAAGATCTGCTCCTGTTCTATGTTTAGAGTTTCACCTGGTTTTGGCTCACAAATCACTGATGGAAATCACTGACTAAACACTGAAGTGTGAACGAGGCCTTATACACATTTACTCAAACTTGGGCCAAATTTATAGAAAGACATTTACCCTATTATGTTTCTAGGGTGTTAGAAAACATTAGAGTTCCCAGACTGATGGGGCCATGAGTCTGGCACATAATACACCTAAGTTATAAAGAGGCGCCAGCCTCTACATAACTTCTGCGCATCCACCGCTGGCCTAGATCTATGAAGATTTAGAACATTTTCTACACCTAAAACAGGTGTAGAAAATGATAATTTAGACAGACCCACCAGCCTGCTACCTTCCACTCCCCTTTTTATTAGACCTGGCGCAAGCAGGAAAAAGTCACAGATTCGGCCACAAATCCTGTTTGCGACCAAATACACAACATTTATATGCCAAAAATTGGTGTATATCTAATAGAAGAAGAACTCCTAAATCTTCACAAACATGAGGAGAACATGTAAAGTCCATGAAGATGTTGTCCTAGGTTGTTATTTGTACCCCCACCACCAGGACTGATCACTGAACCACCATCCATCCCTGCATAAGTTCTTTATAGGAATCAGAAACAAAGTTGAAGATTCAACTAATAAATTATGTAAGATTGATTATTTAGTATAACTACACAGAATATACAAATATGTCCTTCTAAACATAAACAAACTGATTCTACAAATTCCCTGCAGGTTTCTTGTGATGCATTTTGGGCAATTTAAAGTGAAAAATCCACACAAAATACTTGTCAGAGTGATGCATACAAGTCAGTTATCCTTCAAAGAGTACATAGTGTGTAAAGAGAACATTAACCTGGTCAGCTGAGTGGCCTTTGGGGGGGGGGGGGTCTTCTTGAGGGTGCTCTTCTCATTAGGGAGACCACCTAGTATGCATGAGGAGCATTGTAGTCCAGCCAATGCTGCTCTTTATTTCCTAGAAAAATGTATGCAAATTAGCATATTTTATATCTGCTGACTTCAGATACATTTTGTGATCTTTTCTTTTTGGAAGAAAAGCTATTTTGGATGTCTTCCCCAGAAACCCAAAGGTATAAAAATTAAGTTTCCTAAGATAAGATATGCTCATTTGCATATGTTTAAAATGCAAAGCAGAGTTGGCTTGACTGAAATACACATCATGCATGCTAGGTGCTCTCCCTAATGAAGAAGAGCACCTCCAAGAGCACCCCCCAAGTCTACTCAACTCAATTTTCTCTTGAGAACCTCAGTATTCTTGTCCTTTTGGAAGGAGAACTGTAATTCTGGGACATTCAGTACTGTTGTCCATTTAGAACATGTACTGGATTGTATGTCTTACTCAGAGAAGTATTATGTTTCTTTCATTTTCTAAGACTTATATTTTTGTCTGTTTTAATTTTTTTGATTGAATATGATTTTAGGGGATCTTTGGGATAGTTAAAGCAAAGGAAAAAGGCAATGAAGGACAGACCATTACTGATGTCCATTTAAATGGGGCTAACAATCATAACCCAAGTGTACACAAACAACCTTGTTTTTAGGCATGTTAACCTGTACCAGACAATTGATCATTTTGTATAGCATATTGCACAAGTCCTTCCGTATGTTCTTTTTCCATTGAAGCCAGTGGAGTAGAAACTGGAACTTCTCTGTATCAGTTTTTTAGTCTATTCTGCACATGAAATGTGAATGTATCATCACTTTGGTGTAAACAATGCCCACAGAGGAGCAACGATCAGTACGATCAGTATGGGACTCCAACAGCAGTGAACTTAGGGTGACCATGCATGTTTGGTTGCTCTCCCTTCACTTTGGGGGCTTGTTCTGTAGATAGGAGTGGGTCCCATCTCTATCTGACATTGATAGCATATCCTAGCAATATATACCATCAAGTTCTGAGATGGGAATACCCCATTATGTGAGATTGTCTGCTATGGTAAAAATCCTGGCAAAAAGGGAATTAAAAACTCCAAAGGAATTAGAATACATGGAGTGACTCCATGCCAAAATAGTGTCTAGAAAGCCCCCTCAATTCACTTTTTATTTAAAAAATAGAATAGTCACATTTATGCACACTGGTAAAATGTGATATATATGAAAAAAAAATCATGGAAGTGTCCCTTTAAATTGTGTTTGCTATTCACTTGGCTGTAGCTATCCAAAAAGCAAAAAAAAAAAAATTAAGAGCATTTTTTTTTATTACTACTGTCCCTTTTTTCCCGTTTTGCATGTTTAGGTTAACTGAAACGTCACATTTCAAATGTGATATTATCCGGTTGTTAGCCTTTTTGTGTATTTATCCTTTATGTGCATACCATGAATATTATAACAGGTAAACCACAATTTTAGTTTTTTGCTGCCTATTTAAAAAACATGCAACACCCTAATGAAATTTGGAATAAAACAATTCACTGTGGGGCTCATTGGCAGTGGCGCATTTATACGGACACGTGTTTTTTTATGCTTTGTCAATTACATTTGAAATAGAGAATGTTTGCTTCACTCTCCCTAAAAATGGGAAACTTGGATCAGAAAACAACCTATTTTCTTATTAGGTTCAGGAGTCAAAGGACTCAGCTAGGAGCCGTAGGCTTCAAGAGCACAGAAGATTAAGACATATATTGGATTCATGATGGAGGGCATGAAGTTCATTTTCAAAATAAAACAGAATATTATTCATATTCCTTTTAAAATTCAGATTGCCGGGTGACCTGTGACATGTCAGTACTGTATTACATTTTCAATGAGCGATATGTGGGAAGCTGCTAGATGAGGAAAAGGCACTGGTTTCCTCTACTAAGATATAGTTGTCGGAATTTTAGGTGTAAATAGGGGCAGCAAAACATATTTATTTTAATAAAGCAGCCATGGAAATGTAGATACTCATTTTTTTTTTTTTTTTTTTTTTTACAACACACATGCAAATTCCTTTGTGTCATTTACCAGTACTACCTCTCGAAGTACCTGCGATATAATAAAAAATAAATAAAAAAAAGGCAAATTAATCATTAGAAAATAATTGCAAGATAAACTATAAACATGTTTTAAACCCATTTCATGCAAGTGCCGGGTAATTTAAGCACAGTTTTTATTGTCAGGAATTAGATTTGGCTAGTTCACCATCTGCTAAAGCGATATTATTGAAAGCATATATGCATGCATACAAGAATACTGATTTTCATATATATTAAAACCCATAACTGCAGTGGGAGATGGAGCTTTCAGCATGTTACGGCTCATATTTAAAAGTTTGCTGGGCTTAGATGTAATTCAGATTGACGACTATTTTCAAAGGAATGAAAATAATGGGGACAGAGCGCGCGGGAATCATTTGGAAGTTTTTGACACCGTTCATTTGCCTGAGAACAGTAGATGATCCCCAGGTTTCTTCTGTAATAAATACTGGATATAAACTTTATAAGAGGGTCGGTTGCAAATTTGGTTAATTTTATGGCACATTTTTATCATTTTCCAAATATTAATGTTATTATAATTTTTTTAATGTATTTATTTTTATCAATACTTTGTTATTTGAAAAGTGTTTTGCATTTTAAACCTCACAACTGTTATGTTAATTTTGGATAATATCCATTACTTTATAGCTATGCGATTCCATTGCAAAGCCTGCTGTAAATCCAAAGAAAAATCTGCAGGTGTTACTGTTACATGTGGAGTTGTCACCGATTCTGCAGCCTCTCTGCCTCAGATTTCATCCCATGCACTGGAATCCGTGACATCTGCAGCATAAACTGTCATATACCACAGTTCCATTTTCGGTGCAGATTTTTTTTCTTTTCCACAGGATATGGATGACATTCTGAACTAATGGTAGCCAAATTTGATTTGGCTGCTTTGCCGAATTTTACCATAAAATCTGCATCTTGACTTCGCCACAAAGCGCATTTCTTTGTATGTAGTGGGTGCAATCACAGTAAGTGGCGATTGCGCTGCTCCCCGTCATTTTACTCCTCAGATGCTGCTTTCATACATAATCGTGGCAACCAATATAAATAAGAGAGTGTAAAATATAAAAAGAAATAATAATAATTATACTTTCCTGATCCATTTGCTCATGACAGGCCAGCCGCCACCATCTTGCTTGAAGGCCTAGCCCGAGATGGACGTCATCACAACAGCCGGCAAGGTGACGTCATATGTCACTGCGCACAGGATTTCGTCCGAGATCTTCAAGCAAGATGGCGGTGTCCGGCAATACCACACACAACCTGTGGATAGGTGTTAGACCGATTTTTTTAATCCATTGAAATCTTTCTATTTCCCCTGGCCTGAGAAGCAACGTTATCAGTTTTTTTTATTTTTATAGTAAAGGTGTGGAAGTTGTTTGCTATATTTGGATTTGACTGGTTTTGCTTACCCTCAGACTTAAATAGCCAGTATGATTTTGTGCATTAAGACAATATAATGCATAGTGGTTGCTATCAAGAACTATTCTTGGGTTTGCAAAGTTAATACCTCCATGGGGAGGGAGGGGATAGCTGTAAGGTGAAGAAACTAAATCCCTTACACTGTTCCCTCTGGTTTGGTCCACAGACAAATCCAGTAGCAGCATAGAATATTCACACTGTGCCGGATGTTCTGTGCTAATCAGTTTTCTGCTCCAGTATCTCCATCCAGGCACTGTGATGGAAATACTGCAGCTGTCTATATATGGCTGCAGAAAAAAAAGATAATTAGCAAGATGCAGCAAGTGTCACTGGCTAATTATCTTTGGAGACCTCTCTATGTTTGGCTTTGCATTGTCCCATATCAGATGGGGGATCACTAGCTGCAGGCAAATAACTTTTTTTGTTTTGAGCCTTTTGTTTACCTAGACTTTGCAGAAATATAATGGATTATTAAAAAGGGGTTTACGCTTTCAAAATTGAGTATAAATAATAATATACAGTTATACTTACCTTACTGATCCCAGATGCTCCCATCCTATGTTTTCCGTTCCCTCACCGAGATCTGTTTCTTGGACCCTCTCAAAATTTCTCCTTTATGCAGATGATCTTCTGCTACTATCACCAACTGAGAAAGGTCTCCAAGATAACCTGAAAATCCTGGAGAAGTTCATTTACACGTGGGCACTGCCCATTAATCCAAAGAAAACCAACATCATGGTGTTCCAGAAAAGAAACCGGAAAGCACCCAGGCGTCCTCCCTTCCTGCTAAACAACTGTCCACTTTCAGAAACTGACAGCTACACCTACCTGGGCCTAGAAATCATCCAATCAGGGAGTTTTAAGAAAGCCATGGAAACACTGAAAGAAAAGGCGTCTATGCCATCAGAAAGCGTCTGTATCATCTTAAGGCACCAGTGACCATCTGGCTTAAAATCCTTGACACCATCATTGCCCCAATCCTCCTGTATGGCAGCAAAGTCTGGGGCCCAGACACATACCCAGACTGGGCAAAGTCGGACTTTGGGCCAACAGAACTTTTCCACCTAGAATTCTGCAAACACCTTCTCCAGGTCCACAGGAGCACCTCAAACAGCACCTGTCAAGCAGAACTGGGAAGATTCCCTCTCTACTTTGCTGTTCAGAAGCGGGTGCTATCATTCATAGCCCATCTGCATAGCAGCAGACCCAGCTCCTACCATCACAAAGCCTTGCTACACCAAGAAGCCCCAGAAAAACAAAGCACCCTGCAAGTCGCCCAAACCCAGCCTGCCCAAGCCACCAAACAATACAGCCTGGCAAAGGGGGAAATCTAGAGGACGATACACAAGGGCAAAGAGGAGTATATCAACTTCTGGAGGAATGACATACGAACATCACAGAAGGTAGGTACAAGCCCAGGCAGAGCAGACTGTGCCAGCAGTACGACCAGGAGGCTGTGGAGGATGAGGCTCATTTCCTGCTGCGGGGCCCCAAATACTCAACAGTGAGGGATTCTCACTTCATGAGACTGTCTGATCTCTGCCCAGACTTTACCTCCATGGAGGAGAAAGAGAGACTCTCCATACTGCTGGGGGAAGAGGAGAACACATAGCAGCCTAATATATTACTGCCTGCCATAGACTGAGAGGAGCCTGATATACCATGGACACCCCACCCTGGATGTGTCCCCATCCCCCAACCCTACCCAATTATTTCCCACTTGTTTTGGCAATGCTAAAATCTATTTAGTCCTGCTAATAAAGCTTTTTTGATTTGATAGATAGATAGATAGATAGATATAAGATATATAGATAGATAGATAGATAGATAGATGATAGGGGAAAGTTAGATAGATATGAGCTAGATAGATAGATAGATAGATAGATAGATAGATAGATAGATAGATAGATAGATAGATAGGAGATAGATAGATAGGAAATAGATAGATAGATAGATAGGAGATAGATAACCATAAAGCTTTGCTACACCAAGGAATCCCAGGCAAGGCAAAGCACCAAAATCAACTGCAGAGAGACTACAAATTGGCCCCATATCTGGAGAAACTAGGGAACCCCAGAGACCGTAAAATCCTGAGCCACTACAGACTGAGCGCCCACAGCCTGGCCGTCGAATCGGACGGCATCGACAGAGCTACATGCCTAGAGAAAGCAGACTGTGCCATCAGTGCCACCTGGAGGTGGTGGAGGATAAGGCCCACTTCCTTATATACTGTCCCAAATACTCAGCAGTGAGGCCATCCATTTTAGGAGACTCTCTGATTTACTCCAAGACTTCAGCTCCATGGAGGAGGAAGAGAAGCTGCCCATCATGCTGGGAGAGGAAGAGAACACTGGACATAGCAGCACAATATATCAGTGCCTGCCACAGACTGAGAGGAGCCTGATATGCCATGGACTCCCATACCCTGACCCGGGGTGTATCCGCACCCCTTCCCCCCATCATGATATGCCACGGACTCCTACACACGTACCCCAGGTGTGTCCCCATTTCTCAAACCCCTATTTCCCACATGCTTTGGCATTACTAATGTATAATTTTAGACCTGCCAATAAAGCTTTATTGATTGATTGATAGATAGATAGATAGATATGAGATAGATAGATAGATAGATATGACATAGATATGAGATAGATAGATAGATAGATAGATATGAGATAGATAGATAGATAGATAGATAGATAGATAGATAGACAGATAGATAGGAGATAGTTAGATAGATATTTGATAGATAGATAGATTTTTATTTGCCAAATAGTCAAACAAAAATATCAAAATTTAAAACAACAATAAAAAGTTACACATAAATAATTCTATAATATTTACAGAAGTACCAGACTGATTTCTTCTGCAGCTAATCCCTTCAGGATCAAACGTTCGTCTCATCACTCTCTATAAAACAGAAGATCCTTAATTGGCCTGGCGCTTTTTTCCAACATGTTTTTAATGAAAATGCAGCACATAACTCTTAAGTTTGTTCGCTAGCAGAGCCCAATTTACAAAAGTGGAAGTGCAAGATAAGAAAAAGTGTACATCTGTAGAGCAGGCTGTGCAATGAATCACACAATGCCAGTGCTGAGCAGAATATAATTGAGTCCAACATCACTGAGCACTTTCACCATAATTAATGATAATCTGTAACAGAGGAATCTGAGATTCCAGTTCACAGGACTGTTTAATTAGGCCAAGTAATGAAAGCTGAAGCAGTACAAGAATATGGCCGGTCTCATGATTAATGATTCATGCTACCCAACACAAAAGTGTCGCACCGTTAACTCTAAAGGATGCTGCATCCAACTGGCATTTGCAAAATAGTAAGATGCATGCAATTTTTTTTTTCTTACTGTTTTAAGGATGTAACAGGCAAGATCCCTATCTGAGTTATTTGCATGATAAATATACCCTCCACTGTAGCACCTTGCTCTGGGGTAGTTGAAGACAAATATACTCTCTGTGCAAGCTTCAAAATCAAAGTCTGCGGTCCTTTGGAGAGAATAATGAATATATTTTTGGAGACTTTTTCTAATGATAGCCGTGCTATGAGCAGTGTTTGCCTTGCGCCTCCAGCTTGTTTGCAGGACCATAAAATATATTTTTTATTTGAGAAGCAAAGAAAAATTTTTTAAGATATTAAAGACTCTTGGGTTCTAGTCTTGTTCCGTGTGCAGGCATTTAAGTACGAAGGAGACCTGACATACGAGGACATGACATGAAGATGAAGAAGCCGGTCCATTGCCTTAGCTGAAAAGCCGTCAAATTACACGGGTGTTATGTGACTATTTACTCTACTATTCAATAAATAGTGCAGTACTTAGCGTGTATTTTGTAGAAAGGCATCCACCATGACAGTGCGGGGAAAATCTGATAATGGCTTATATGCCATAGTTTATTTTAAAGTATGACTACGATGTACTTTATTATATCTATTATCTATCTAACTATCTATCTATCCTATATCTATGTATCTATCCATCTATTTATCCTTTATCTGTGTATCTATCGATGTATCTATCTATCTATCTATCTATCTATCTATCTATCTCATATATACAGTATCTATCTATATATCTATCTTATATCTTTCTGTCTATCTATATCCTATTTATCTATCCATCTCTCTATCCTTTATTGATCTGTCTATCTATCTATCTCACATCTATCTATCCATCTCTTTATTATCTATCTATCTATCCAATATCTATGTATCTATCCATCTATTTATCCTGTATCTGTCTGTCTATCTATCTATGTATCTATCTATCTCATATATACAGTATCTATCTATCTCACATCTATCTATCCATCTCTTTATTATCTATCTATCTATCTATCTATCTATTTATCATCTCACACTGTATACTGCTAATAATAGTTCATTATATATTAAGGGATATTTTATCTATCTAATACTAGACTGAGCCTCGTCTTTATTGTGTTTCAATTACATATAGCTTTGGATGTCCCTTTGCCGTTTCAGCTCTATGATACAATGTAAGGATAATGCGCTGACAACTACGTTAATTAAACGTGATCTCCTAAAGATGCAGATGCAGCCATTTCCTGAAGGGTACTTGAAGACAGAGGTTCATTCAGATGACAGCTTAGTTAACAGTTAGTTAAGACTCTCTCATGTAATGTTCCTCTGGAAACCCATCTGCACACAACGGAGCACGGCTCTGGAGAACTGCAGGCTGCTCACTGGAGTAAGTGGATGTGATGGACACCTTTTAGCTATCTGATGTTCTCAAAATAATTATCTTTTTCCTTTATTGGCCATGAATTTGTGATCAGTTGGCCCCCAAAATCAGCAGAGTGAAGGGAGAGTGGTAACGCACACCCCCTTCAGTACAGTTCCTGACACAGCGCCATCCATATGCGTGTGGTATTGCAGCACAGTTCAGACATACAGCATGGTTATAGCGCCACATCTGTGCACAGGTTGTTTAAGGTAATACAGCTGAGACTTTAATGCCAGACACACAACCAGATCTGGCACTATTTCTGGAAGAACGCTGCCATGTTTTATAATCCTCTACGTCCGTATACTTTGTAACTGAGAGCAAGAGGTGCAACTATTTTGGAGGCAATGGAAAACTAGCTTTGGTCACCGAGTCACCCATTTGAAAACTAGTATACATATTAATTTAATTTTCCTATCCTATCAACAGGACTCTCTTTCCGTCCTGCATAACGGAAACCAGACTGATCCGTTATGCCTGCCTATAAACTTCTATTATGACAGATAAAATAGAATGCCTCTTAAAGGCTTCCGTTATGCATTCCGTCTACGAATTCCATTATATTCCTTTATAAACGGAACCTATAATGGAATACCCTAATAAGAGTGTGAACCCGCCCTTAGGGGGTTAAATTTATATCTGTGGTACTACTAGGACAGATGAACAATTTTTGGATCAGAAAGTGTTCTGCATTTAGTGCCATTTTATGCCATTTTTGTAAAATTTTTGAATTTATTAGAATGAGACTATTTTGAAAAATCTGGGTCAAATTTCCGAATTTCCGAATCAATTAAATTATTACTAGTAGAGGCAGAAGAGCTCATACATTTGCTGGGAGCAAACAATACAAAATCGTTCTATTGGGGTTACTATTCATTTTAATGGAAGGCACAATCTGGCTGAAAACTACCTTGAAAGCGTGTCCCCTATCCACAGGAAGGGGAATACCTATTAGATCAATGGCGTTTGGCCAATGGGGGGGCCCCTATATTGAAATCGAATGAAGAGGAAGGTCAAGCCTGCAGTGTTCCATGCATTCGTCCTCCATAGGACTTCAGGAAATAGTTGAGCACTGAAATTAGCTACCTCCAGCAGTCTTATATAAAATGTATGGAGCGGTACAGTGGTATGAGGCCCCCCTGTTTTTGTGATTGGTGGGGGTCCCAGCAGTCAGACCTCCAGCAATCTAATAGCTAACTTTTTATAATTTGTATATCCTTTTAAATGTTTGGTAAGACATATAGTACCCTGCTTAAATACAAATATATGCTATACAGCAAAATGATCCACAGCTCTACAGAAGAATTGAAACAAAGAACAAGAAATACATATATAACCACAATAACCTTATCTCCATGACATCCCTAGTATCATCCTCTCATCACCAGGCTATGTGGACAATACCAAAGATTCATACAGAGTTATTATAGGATGTGTCAGACAATCCACTGATCTTACCAAATACCTATTTTTACTCTTCTCTGCTCAGTGAATTAGATCAGAATCTTTTTGGGTGTAACCTCAATTCTAAGTGCACTGAACTCAAAAGAGAAGTTACATTTTAGGGCGTATAGTCTTCAATCACTTCCACTAGGAACCATACAAATAAAAGGTCAGAGTCTGTGCTGGTTTTGTTGTATTAAATTACCTAGCAGACCTTTCCAATTCTGAACACAAGGGTTAGTCTAGTGGTCTATACACTTGAAAAATATTACCGCTCATCATGACACCAGATATAACTTCTATATATTAAGCTTGACAAATGTTTTCCAATAGGAATTGACCATCTAGACCATCACTGTGATAAATTCTTTGTTTTAATCATTACCTCTTTCAAAAATGTGTTCTTTGTATTCATCATTACCTTTTTTTAAAATGTGCCTATAAAATATAAACTGCATGCAATATGCTTGTCCCTGTAAAAAAAAAAAAAAAAAACTTTAACTATGAACCTTTTACCCAAATGTTGCTTTTAGGGTTGAGCGTACCTGAACTGTAAAGTTCGGGTTCATACCGAACTTTTGGATTTTTGGACCCCGGACCCAAACTTTTTAGTAAAAGTTCGGGTTCAGTGTTTGGCGAGATAATGGCGCTTTTTGAAAGGCTTCAGAGCAGCCAATCAACAAGCTTTTAACTCGTGTGCCCTTAGAAGCCATCAAAGCCATGCCTTCTAATGGCATGGCTGTGATTGGCCAGTGCAGCATGTGACCCAGCCTCTATATAAGCTGGAGTCACGAAGCGCTGCACGTCACTCTGCTCTGATTAGTGTAGGGATAGGATGCTGCTGCTGTGAGAGGGAGAATAGGAAATAATCTTTTATCAGAAGTGCTTTTTTAACTCCGCGATCTACAGCAATTTTGTTTTGTGGGTGCAGAGCACAATATTTTTACACTGCCCTGAGCCCAGTGACAGTGAAGAAGTACTTTTATCCGTCTGTTAGGTGGTCGTCGGCAGCCATTTTATGCAAGTTCAGTGCATCAGCACTGCATATGTGCTTTTGTCAGTGTGAAATACAAGCTTGAAATACTGCCATAATATTATGTTATAAAAAAAACACCCATTTTGGGAAATACCCTACATCTGGGGCCTTTGCTGCATTTTTCAGTGTGAAATACAAGCTTGAAATACTGCAATAATATTCTGGGTTTAAAAAAACACCAATTTTTGGCAATACCCTACATCTGCGGCATTTGCTACATTTATCAGTGTGAAAAACAAGCTTAAAATACTGCCACCCATTTTGGGCAAAATACTAAATTAGCAGCTTTTGCTGCATTTGTCAATGTGAAATACAAGCGTTAGATACCGCTGTTATATTCTAATATTAAAAAAACGCCCATTTTGGGCAAAATACAAAATTAGCGGCCTTTGCTGCATTTGTCAGTGTAAAATACAAGCGTTAGATACTGCTGTTATTTTCTGTTATAAAAAAAAAAGAATTGCGGCCTTTACTGCATCTGTATAATAATAACAATAATATTCTGGGTTTCAAAAAAAACACCAATTTTTGGCAATATCATACATCTGGGGCCTTTACTGCATCTGTCAGTGTGAAATACAAGCTTGAAATACTGCCAAAATATTCTGGGTTTAAAAAAAACACCAATTTTTTGCAATACTCTACATCTGTGGCCTTTGCTGCATCTATCAGTGTTAAATACAAGCTTGAAATACTGCAATAATATTCTGTTATTAAAAAAACTAAAAAAATTGGCAAAAGACTAAATTTACGGTCTTTGCTGCATCTGTCAGTGTGAAATACAAGCTTAAAATACTGCAATAATATTCTGTGTTTAAAAAAATTTGCATCACAGGGTGGGGGGTTGGGGGCAAATGGGGTTAGGGGGAAAATGGTATTAATTATATTGAGTTTGAACTTACTTTGTGTATTTGTTTTGTATATCAATAAAGATATTACATTTAAAAAAATTATATATAATAAAAAAAAACATCCATTTTCGGCAAAATACTAAATTAGCGGCCTTTGCTGCATCTGTCAGTGTGAAATACAAGCTTAAAATACTGCCATAATGTTTTGTGTTAAAAATACACAAATGTTTGGCAATACCCTACATCTGCGGCCTTTGCTGCATTTGTCCATGTGAAATACAAGCGTTAAATATTGCTGTTATATTCTGTTAATTAGAAAATACCCATTTTGGGCAAGATCCTAAATTTGCGGAGAATGAGGAGAGCGTCAAATAAGGGGAGTAGACCTGGTCGTGGTGCTGCTGGTGGAGCTCCTGTTGCAGGGAGAGGACATGGTCAATCTGTGCCAGCTACAAACAGAGGATCTGCCAGCAACACCACCACCTCGGTCACCAAGCATCTCCAAAATGTCCCATGGAAGCGTTCAGCTCTTTATCTCCCAAACACTGGAACGGAAGAGGAAGTACCCCCCTACCCACCCACGATCCTTGGCCCTGAATGCCAGCATTTCAAAATGACTGGCCTTTGAAATGCTGTCATTCTGTCTGGTGGAGACAAAGAATTTTAAAAGCCTTATAGCGGTGGCTGTCCAACAGTATGTCGTGCCCAGCCACCACTACTTTTCCAGGCGAGCCATCCCTTCCCTGCACATCCAAGTGGGGGACAAAATCAGGTGTGCACTGCGCAACGCCATCTGTGGCAAGGTCCACCTAACTACGGATACGTGGACCAGTAAGCACGGTCAGGGACATTATATCTCCCTAACAGCACACTGGGTAAATGCAGTGGCGGCTGGGCCTGAAGGGGGATAGCAGTTTGGCGCATGTCCTTCCACCACTGAGGAGTGCAGGGCGCTTCAGTTTGCCTCCTGTTGCTTCCTCCTCCTACTCCGCTTCCTCATCCTCTACCGCCTCCTCATCCGGTCAGCGTAACACCTTCACCACCAACTTCAGCACAGCCAGGGGTAAATGACAGAAGGCAATTTTAAAACTTATCTGTTTGTGGGACAAACCCCACACCGCGCAGGAGCTGTGGATGGGAATGGAACAACAGACTGATGAGTGGTTGGTGCCTGTGAGCCTCATGCCCGGCCTGGTGGGCAGAATCTCATACCAGCTCTGGGCTTAGCCGGTTTGACGCACATCCCTTGCCTGGCGCAAGTGCTGAATTTGGTGGTGCAGAGGTTCCTTAAAAAGTACCCCGATATGTCTATGCTGCTGCATAAAGTGCGGGCTCTCTGTGTGCGCTTTTGGCGTTCTCACCCTGCTGCTGCTCGCCTGTCAGTGCTGCAGCGTAACTTCGGCCTTCCCGCTCACCACCTCATATGCGTCGTGCCCAAAAGGTGGAACTCCAGCTTGCACATGCTGACCAGACTGTGCGAGCAGAAGCAAGTGATAGTGGAGTTTTTGCTGCAGCACGCACAGGTGAGTCGGTCTGTGGAACAGCACCACTTCACCACAAATGACTGGGCCTCCATGCGACACCTGTGTGCCTTGTTGCGCTGTTTCGAGTACTCCACCAACATGGCCAGTGACGATTATGCCATTCTCAGCGCTACTATCCCACTTCTATGCCTCCTTGAAAAAACGCTTCGGGAAATGATGGAAGAGGATGTGGCACAGGAGGAGGAGGAGGAAGAGGGATCATTTCATAGGGTTTCAGGCCAGTCATTCACAAGTGGCTCTGAGGGTGGATTCCTGCACCCACAAACACCAGGTACACAATTGTTCAGCCAGGGCACAGTTCTGGAGGATGACGAGGTGGAGGATAAGGAGGAGGAGATGGTGGAGGAGGAACCGTGTTCACAGCAGGGTGGCACCCAAGCCAGCTCTTGGCCATCACTGGTGCATGGCTGGGGGGATACAGAGGACACAGACGATACACATCCCACAGAGTACAGCTTTTTGTTGCCTCTGGGCAGCATGGCACACATGAGGGATTACATGCTGCAGTGTCTCCGCAACAACCGGCGAGTTGCCCACTTCCTAACCTGTGCTGATTACTGGGTGGCCATGCTGCTGGATCACCGTTACAAGGACAACTTACCGTCCTTAATTCCATCACTGGAGCGTTATCGTAAGATGCGCTAGTACAAGCGCATGCTGGTAGACGCGGTGGGATTCCCACCTGACAGCGGGGGCACAGTGGAAGCACAAGGCGAAGGCAGAGGAGGAGGAAGAGGTCGGCAATGCAGCTGGGGCACCACCAGGCAGGCAGGGTTAGCATGGCCGAAATGTGGAAAAGCTTTGTTAGCACTCCACAACAACCAGCACCACCAGCTGATATGGAACGTCTTAGCAGGAGGTAGCATTTCAGCAACATGGTGGAGCAGTATGTGTTCACACGCCTACACATACTTACTGATGGGTCTCCCCTTTTCAATTTCTGGGTCTCCAAATTGGGCACATGGCCTGAGTTTGCCCTTTACGCCTTGGAAGTGCTGGCCTGCCCTGCAGCCAGTGTATTGTCTGAACGTGTGTTTAGCACGACTGGAGGGGGTTATCACAGGTTATATTTCCCAATGTTTTGGGGTGTACCCTAATTTAAAATAATTAATATAAATTTAAAACAAAAAAGCAGTGTAGGCTAGCTCCTGCTCCTCCACCGCCGCTTCCATCTACACCGGCACATCCACCTCCTCCTCAACCTCCTACTCCATATGGCCCTCGTCCTCCAAGATCAAGATTATTATTTTTTATTTTTACGTATTCTATGTTATTTTAAGTCATTTCCCTATCCACATTTGCAGAGCACTTGCCATGCTCTTAACCACATTTTGATGCCATTTGCAGCCCTCTAGCCCTTTTCATGACTTTTTTAGAGCCATTTTAGTGCTCCAAAGTTGGGGTCCCCATTGACTTCAATGGGGTTTGGGGTCAAGTTCGGGTTAAGTTCGGGTCAAGTTCGGGTCCCTAACTCGAACTTTTTTGTGAAGTTCGGCCGAACCCGTCGAACCCGAACATCCAGGTGTCCGCTCAACTCTAGTTGCTATAAATGTAACATAATGTGAATTCAAAAGTTTTGAGAACGAATAAACTTAAGCAGACTAAGTAAATAAATATATTTACTAAATGTGATTAAATATATGATAACACAAGCAAATCACATACAGAATAATAAAAAGTACATAAACACCTCACACATGTCTCTGAGATCACTCAGGAATGTTCTTTTATCAGCACAATGTGGGATGGGTACTACATTGCAAAGCACATCTTTACACAGAATGGTAATTGCAAAAGGGACCATAATTAAAGGGACAGAACCAATTAGTAAGAAAAATACAATACCATCAGTATACTGCCAACCAATGCCAAATATTAATTTCATATAATGGACACACAATACAGCAATGCAGTGCCCAAATAATATTGCCATATACTACATAATACTGCTATATACTATCCAAATAATATTTAATAGTGTCCATATAACACTGCTGTGTATTGCTCGCATTACACTGACTTTCGATGTGCAAATAAGACTGGCATTGTGAGAAATACCACCCTATACATAATCAGGTGTGACTATCTTAGGCAAGGTTCTTAAACATTAGTAAATTTGCGCACTCAGCACTTTTAGAGGGACCAGAAGCCTATCAAATGTGAATACTGGTCACCAAACAGTCCCTTAGATTGTAGATGTAGGAGGAAGGATTGAAAATCCAACATCCCCAATCCTTTGTTGCCTAAATAGTTATTAGGTGCTGCCAGAGGTGTTTAATACATATGTATGTATGTAATGTGTATGTGTGTGTAATGTCTATGTACAGTATCATTGTATATGTGTGTGTTTGCAATGCATTTATTCATATGCTTTATGCATGTAGCAGTACTATGTTCTTGTGCTATATAGCAGTATGCATGCTATATTATTTTATGGGGGAAGATATACATTTTGTTATATGTGTGTACATGGGGTACCACACTAAATGTTTTCCCTGGTTTTCCGTAGTTACAGTTCTGCTAATAGTGTGCAATCGCTTTAAGGGCGGAATTACTGGAATATTTTTGGTGTGTTTTGTGTCTTTGTGTCTTTAGCGTTCCTTTAAATATCTTCTGACATGTCTTGGATTGTGTAAGAGGATGGGGTTCCAGGACCTGGAACCAGTAATGAGAATGAAAAGATCTCCCATTCTTTTAACTGACATTCCATAGAGCTCCATGGTTCCTACAATATCATTCGCACAGCATGACAAGCAAAAACTATAAATTTAGAGCATTCCACATAAACAGAGCAGCTATAATGTTTGAATTACTCAGCCTGCTTTATAATATATGCCTCGTCACAACAGTTATGGTGTAAAACCCTGCATCAAACAATTTATAGACCTCGCCGTAACTTGACAGTAAAGATGAAAAATCTTTACTTTTACAAAACTAAAACACATATAAATAGTAATATACTGTAAACACTCGCTAATGATGGATGTTGAGATCTTCTGTATCATCAACGGATCTGCATGCTACATTTTACCACTTCCCGTAATGTCAACTTTTTTAATATTCTGACTGCTTAGAAAAACCCAGGACAATTACTAGAGGTTCTAAACATCAAATGCAAATAACCACTCCAGCTGTGACCATCCGAGAGTCCGCGACAGACGTCGCACAATATGGTAATGATGACTCCCAGCTGTATCCACAATCACTGATAATGTCAATAGAGTCTAAACACACTCCATGAAGGCGGCTGTGCTGAATCTGCCACTTGAATGTATCATTCATTATATTCAATGGAAACGTGAGAAAATATAAAAATTTTATATATATATATGTTGTGGTAAAGTGTATGGTAAAGTCCTGGAAGGAGTGTATATCCCACCCAGATTCCTCAACTGGGTGAGGTAAGTGAAATCCAGGAAGATGGTGCTGGCTTCAGCAAAGGTAGTTGCTGGAGCTTTTTTTTTTGTTAAAGTTCAAGGGCTGGATTTTATTTGGACTGGGAAGGTAGGTTTGGTAGTGGGACATCCCCAGTCCACCGCCAATTCCAGGGCATGTTTTCCCCTAGCCTGAGGGATCCCCAGCTGTAGTCCAGCTGGGATTGTTAGGGGGAAATACAAGCACATCCCAGGCTGTCAGTCTGAGAAGGAGTTATGCTTGGAAAAAAGCCTAGGAAGCTAGCTGCCTTGCTGGCTCGAGAAGCCTGATTCTCCGTGTGTGACCTGAGCTCAATAGGTGAGCAATAAACAAAATTGTATTAGCTAGAGCCCAGACAGACAGGAGTTTATTTTGTTTGGTTTATGTTTTGGTGATGCTATAATTGCCGAAGTGCCATAAAATAAAGCATTGTTTTGACTTTAATCCTGTTGTCTGCGAAAAGGAATCTGACATCGCCACCCTGCTTAAGAGAGCAATCCCTTATTATATATATATATAATTGCAATAAAACTATTGGTACAAATCGGTCATTTCTGCCCATTAAAGCTTCATGGAATAGATGGACATGGATTAATTTCTTCTATTTTTATGATGTTAACTTTTTGGGACTCTGCTTAAAGGGGTTGTCCAGGTTCAGAGCTGAACCTGGACATCCCTCCATTTTCACCCCGGCAGCCCCCCTGACATGAGCATCGGAGCAGTTCATGCTCCGATGCTCTCCTTTGCCCTGCGCTAAATCGCTCAGGGCAAAGGCATTTTTCTGAGTTCCGGTGATGTACCGGGGCTCTCTATGGGGCTGACAGGAACCCCGGTGACGTCACCGGCACTGATGGGCGGGATTTGGCTCTGCCCTAGCCAGTAAAACGGCTAGGGCAGAGCTAAAGCCCGCCCCTCAGAGCCGGTGACGTCACCGAACACACTGCTGGGCGGAAGTTACCGCCCGGCAGTGTGTTATTGTAAACACAAGAGCCCGTGCCCTGCGCGATCTAGCGCAGGGCACTGGAGCGCATCGGAGCATGAGATGCTCCGATGCCAGGCTCAGGAGGGCTGCCGGGGTGAAAATAAGGGTATGTCCGGGTTCAGCTCTGAACCCGGACAACCCCTTTAAGGTAGGTACTGGCTCTACTTAAAGGGATTATCCCATGACTAGTGTAAGCAGGAGTGAACACATCACATGGCACTCCCTAATACTTAATATGGGACCCTCTGCCTCAGTTTCCTAGTATAAGTGTGTCAAATGCTCCCAGGTAATGTTCAATGGAAAGCACGACTACTCAGATTTCTGATGAACTTGCATATCTTTTATTAAGTGGAATTTTTTTTTAATAAGGAAAAATATTGTAATAAGAAAGTTGACCTCTTCCTTGCCCATTTTATTCAACTTCTGTGTGGGTTAAAGTGGAAGTGTTTTTTTTTTTTTTTTCCAGAAATATGGCGCTGATTCTAAATACCGTATTTCTCAATTTATTTATAGCAGAGAAATGGCATAAATGTCAATTTATTTTGCTTCTCTATGCTTAGTATATTATATATATATATACCCATCAATAGGGGGAGCTGAAAGCATATGAGTTTATACAGTTATCATTCACTTCAATGGAGGCTGTAAATAATCTCCTTGCGCTGAGTTACCCATAGTGGTGACTGACAGAAAGTGCAGTGAATGTCAAGAACAGGAGAAGCAGTTCAGCACTGGCCCCCTCCCCTTGGGTCCTAAAGAAATCATATGGTAGGTATATCAATGCTGACAAGGAAAAACAGTCAAACCATATATCATTCACAAATGGATAATAGGGAGCCAGATCCAATAGGTGGCAAGATTGTTTTCTTTGCATCTCTTTGCATCTTTTTTCCATACTTAAAGGACTTTGAGACTTCTCTTTACTATCCCGTTATAATGTAATTCCACCCACGGATGGGCTGCCTCCCCCTCCAAGTACCAGAAAATCCTCTAGGGGGCCCAGGATCTGACATAATGATAGTTTTCATAGGTCCACCAGATCACTTTCATATGTCCTGCATGCACAATGGTAGCAGCAAAGATTACAATGCAGTTAAAGGGTGAGTCCAAGGAGTCCCTCTTTCTAAAAATTAGGAAATTACAGATGTATCTGTATGTACGTTTCCTCTTGGTTGTGCACATACCAATTTGAATAGATTGAGATGAGCAAAAACTGAATATGCAATACTCAAGCAGGAGATATATATGCTATATTTGTCTATGTGCCCACCTAGTGGTTGTAATGTGAATTGCAGCCAGTCAAGGCTTTTACATGTAAAGATAATGTATTGAATTTGTATTGTGCTAAATAAAGTTTGACAAAAAAGTTGAGGGTGGACAAGTCTGTACTTCTCTAGTAATTCCCAAATACAGAATACTATATGGATAACTCCAGTAAAGGCATGCATTACAGCTCCACTGAACACAGTACACCTCCCTTTAACAGTTGAGTTGAGTGGAGTTAAACTTGAGCATTTCTGTTAATTTTCCTAATGATACATCAGAAGGATGCGATCTTCTTTGCTGCTATTTTTTGGATTGCTAGAAGGCACCTATAATAAAAATAAAAAAACGAAAACAACTTTGTAAATTGTCTTAATTAAAACTTTAAAACCATCTTGTGTCTTCTGCTCCCATCCTGACAGATTTTGTAAAGCTGAAGTGACAATAACTCGTGTTATACAATGTGACATGCTTTGCACTGTCATGTGTCATTGTGTCACATTGAAATTCATTGAGAAACACTAAAACTGAGATTCAATGTGACCCTAACATGACATTCGGGAAACACTGCTGCTACAATGTTTCACAGTTCCAGGACATCACAGTAACGGATGCAGGATAATGGAAATTGCTTGCAACCTATTGCAACCATTTACAGTGAACATTCAGTAACAGAGCTGCTCGATTCTAATCAATGACAGGTCCCTCCTTGTGTCTGGAAAAGCTTTTAAAGTGAATATCCATCTTTCACCATGTAGTTTTAAGTCCAGCATTTGGCAAGGAAGATTTTATTTTTTTTTTTAAATACATCTTCTAAGTAGTTTGAGCTCAATTTTTCTGATAAAGATCTCCAAATATCTTCTCTCAACACAAAGTTAAAAGATAGATTACTGGCTGTCTGAAGCTACTACAAGAGGCATCTTAGACGCTTTCTGCATACTGTTTCATGTGTTCAATGTAAAAAATCTGTATTCAGTGAACTCATAAACTCCCCCTTGTGGTGACAGCAGGCAGCCAGGATATTCTCTCTTAAAGGGGGTTTCCTCTCAGGAGGTCGTCAATATAACAATAGTGGTGTTCCAAAATCTTGCATCCCTACTGACCAGCTGTTTTGGGCAGCTGCCTGCACCGCAAACAATACAGTGGATGAAGATAGAAGTATAAGGTTCCATATAGTGTGTAGTGGCTATGTGGGGTACTTTAGTTCATCTCCCATTCAAGTAAATAGGGAACTGAGTGGCAGTATGCACCGCTGAAAACTACACAGTGTACGGAATCTTCTGTCACCTGTATAGTTACTTGTGTCAGTGACTGCCTAAAATCAGCAGGTGGGCAGGTGTAAGACCCTCACCCATCTGATATTGATGATCTATCCTGAGGACAGGTCATCTACATGTAAGTCCCAGAAGCCCCTTTAAATCTACAAGGCTTTGGGACTTTGTATTAAAAAAAAAACACAGCTATGATCACAAGAAATTAAGCTATTTTGAATTTTGGACCTATTTAGATTAAAAGTATGTTGGACATTCACTTTTCACATTCTGAGTCCACATATCATGTGGTCTAACTTAGCATATGCCTAGCCAAGTCACATAGGCCATGTGACTGATAAAAGTGATATCACTGACCTAAGCAGAAGCCACAGTGCATACATGCATTGTTGTGGCCTCTTCAAACAACTAATTGGGGGGGGGGGGGGTACCAGGAGTTGGACCCCTACTGATCAAACAGATATTGATAGCCTTTCCTGAGGACTGGTCCTCAATATTGTACTCCCAGAAAATTGCTTTAAGATTATCCCTGTGTAAGGGAAACAGCCTAGCACCTCCCCGGAGCAATTAACCAGCTCCTACAGACATGTCTATCACAGCGGATGGGGCAAACAGTAGGGTAGGAATGAGACCAGAGCTGTATCAGTAATGCGGAACCTCCTCATCATGTCAGCTCACTTGGTGGAGGTTTTACTGACATCAGATTTTCTATTTAATAGTCATGTATACCTCACCGCAGTTGTCTTAGTTACCTCTGCCTAGTAAACTGACCTATGGAGTGTCTGTGTGGGTGACACAGGTCAACACTTCAGTCTGCTTAGTGATCTAACACTTTAGGGTCAATAACACACATCTACCAGGGCTTACAAGCGGGAAGAAGTTTGCACTGAGTACATTAGTCTGAACATGACATTGAACGGCATATTAAGTTATGTTCATCTCTGCCACCAATTTTTGTATTGCTCCAAAGCCTCCACTGTACAAACCGGATTCACAAAAAGTTGGGACACTATACAAATCGTGAATAAAAACTGAATGCAATGATGTGGAGGTGCCAACTTCTAATATTTTATTCAGAATAGAACATAAATCACGGAACAAAAGTTTAAACTGAGAAAATGTAAAATTTTAAGGGAAAAATATGTTGAATCAGAATTTCATGGTGTCAACAAATCCCCAAAAAGTTGGGACAATGCCATTTTCACCACTGTGAGGCATCTCCCCTTCTTCTTACAATACTCAACAGATGTCTGGGGACCGAGGAGACAAGTTTCTCAAATTTAGAAATAGGAATGCTCTCCCATTCTTGTCTAATACAGGCCTCTAACTGTTCAATCGTCTTGGGCCTTCTTTGTTGCACTTTCCTCTTTATGATGAGCCAAATGTTCTCTATAGGTGAAAGATCTGGACTGCAGACTGGCCATTTCAGTACCCGGATCCTTCTCCTGCGCAGCCATGATGTTGTGATTGATGCAGAATGTGGTCTGGCATTATCTTGTTGAAAAATGCAGGGTCTTCCCTGAAAGAGATGACGTCTGGATGGGAGCAGATGTTGTTCTAGAACCTGAATATATTTTTCTGCATTGATGGTGCCTTTCCAGACATGCAAGCTGCCCATGCCACACGCACTCATGCAACCCCATACCATCAGAGATGCAGGCTTCTGAACTGAGCGTTGATAACAACTTGGGTTGTCCTTGTCCTCTTTGGTCCGGATGACATGGCGTCCCAGATTTCCAAAAAGAACTTTGAATTGTGACTCGTCTGACCACAGACCCATTTTGCCACACTCCATTTTAAATGATCCCTGGCCCAGTGAAAACGCCTGAGCTTGTGGATCTTGCTTAGAATTGGTTTCTTCTTTGCACTGTAGAGTTTCAGCTGGCAACGGCGGATGGCACGGTGGATTGTGTTCACTGACAATGGTTTCTGGAAGTATTCCTGAGCCCATTCTGTGATTTCCTTTACAGTAGCATTCCTGTTTGTGGTGCAGTGTCGTTTAAGGGCCCGGAGAGCACAGGCATCCAGTATGGTTTTACGGCCTTGACCCTTACGCACAGAGATTGTTCCAGATTCTCTGAATCTTCGGATGATGTTATGCACAGTCTTTGCAATTTTTCGCTGGGTAACACCTGTCTGATATGGCTCCACTATCTTTCTGTGCAACATTGTGGGAATTGGTGATCCTCTACCCATCTTGGCTTCTGAGAGACACTGCCACTCTGAGAAGCTCTTTTTATACCCAATCATGTTGCCAATTGACCTAATTAGTATTAATTGGTCTTCCAGCTCTTCGTTATGCTCAAATTTACTTTTTCCAGCCTCTTATTGCTACTTGTCCCATTTTTTGGGGATCAACTTATTTTTCCTTTAAAATGATACATTTACTCGGATTAAACGTTTGATCTGTCATCTACGTTCTATTACAAATAAAATATTGACATTTAGACACAGAAGCGCAGGTTGCGCTAAAAATATATATAGCTGCCAGATACAACTACAGTCCTTAAAAGGACTATTGGGTCTCTAACAAGTTTTAGCAATTTAGCGCAGGTTGCGCTAAAAATATATATTGCTGCCACACACAACAATAGTCCTTAAAAAAACTTTTGGGTCTATAACAACTAAATATTACTATTTCACTCCCTACACTATCTCGGCCTTCTGCTCTCCAGCTCTCCAGCTCTCCCTGACTAAGACTAAGCCGAACACATGTCATCGGGTGCTATATAGCACCCCAAGACGCGTTTCGGCAAGCCAATCATTGTAACGCCAGTAGCCAACATGGCTACGGCATTTCAGTAAATGGCAGTACTTACCTGCAAGTGTATTGGCTGCTTAGCAGCCAACAAACTTGCGGGGAGGAGACTCGAGCATCGCGAGTAAAATTAGTGTTCGGCCGAGCATGCTCGCCCAACACTACGCTTGACCTTTTGAATGTCTGATTTTAGCTCTGTTGTTATGTCTGGAAACTTGTTTTGTCTGGAAAAACTGCTGTGTCATTGTCATTGACTGTCATTGAAGCTGTACTGTAAGGCTGAGTTCACACCAGCGTTCAGCCTTTCCGTTCTCCTGCTCCGTTATAGGAGCAGGAGAACGGAAAGGACGGATTGGGCACATGCAGGACTTTTGTCTCCGCTCCAAAATCATCTTCTGAGCGTAAACCTAACAGACCTCATTATATTCTATGGGGTCCGTAGGCTCCGCTCGCCTCAGTTATGTGCCCAATCCGTCCTTTCCGTTCTCCTGCTCCTATAACGGAGCAGGAAAACGGAAAGGCTGAACGCCGGTGTGAACGAGGCCTAAGTCTATGACAGGAGTTAAAATAATGTATCTGTTTGTGCTGAGCTTCTACATTCCACCCCTCCCACTAGAAGGTTCTAGTCCAGCTAAAACTGAGATATAAGGAGAGCAGTTAGAGCCCCTAGTGTTCTGCAGTTAGGGACCAGTGCTTGTAGTGAGAGACTCATGCTAGTCTGCATGAGTGACTAGAAGAAGATGCTGGGATGGGGACGCTGAGCCACAGACCATAGGTCACCAGCCCTGAGACCAAGGAACCACCCGGACTACTGAGCTACATGCCGTGGGGCTCCAGCCTTTGACCAGGGTACCAGCCTTCTGAAGAGAAAGAGAGGGACAGCTAGCTCAGGCCTTTCCTCAGCATCAAACCCTTCTTCGGCCAGGGAGGAGACTGGAAAAGCCAGCCCTATGTCTCACCTGTATTGTTTTGCACCTGAATTCCTCCAGTAGAGAAGCATACTGGTTAACTGCATACCCTTACTCTCTGGACTTATTTTCCATTGGGATGCACGTTGCCTTACCATCTCTTCCGGAGAGCAGCAACACATGGTGACACCTTAACGGTGTCTGGGGGACTCAGTGTAGCATTGGGGCCACCCCACTGCATATGCAGTTTCCCGAGACTATGTGTAAGAAGCAATGGGTTAAGTATTTCTTATAATCTGCTCAATCTTTTTCGGCTTGACTACGGGGTGCCACTTGTTCCTCTAATTATGTTGGTATCTCCTCAGAATAGCACAATCTCTAAACAGGTGATCAGGTTGCTCTTTTAGTATGTTGGGGAACTTGAAGCTTACTAGATCCCACCACATGAAGGAAAGTCTGTAGTCAAGATGCAGGCATTTACCTTCTTTGACAGAATGCTTTGCACCCTCACTTGTAGAAGTGCTACAGTCTCTTTTGAATCCAGTAACTCTTTCCCTGAATGGGCTGGCACATATGCTGTCACTTTGCAGAGCTATGCTCCTTACACACTCACTGTCTACATCAGAATGACCTCACGTCCTGCAGAGGAAGAAGTGGTTCAAGCCAGTGACTAGCATTAGTAACCAGAGATCCACTGCCCCTCTCCATATAAAGTATATGAAACAAAATAAAATCACATTAACACTTGCAGTGGGACACTGCAATAGTCTTAATTAAAAATATCCCACACCTTTTCTGTCTACAGCTCCTAGGCAATCCTAGGTGTTTCCATGGTTACAGACTACAAACTTACGTTGTATGTAGTCATGTGGTATTCCATATTTATCTTCTACTGCCTTTAGGAAGAGAGGACGCTGAGTATAAGAGGAAGAGATTTTCATGTCACTGAAGAATCAGACTACTCAGAATATGTTTGTATTGAGTAATCAAGGAGATACATAGGTTTGCATAGAAGCTGTAGACACAAAACGGTTGGATCAATGAAACACCCCCATAGGCTACTATGGGCTCATACTCTACCTCCTTGTTCCTCTAATTTTGCATCAAATCCATGAAGAACACATTCCATATTATGGAGGTATTAATACCAGGGACAAGATAGCACCTGATTGAAGTACCATGCAATGGCACACAAAGTGCCTATGGGCCATAAAACCTTATACAACCACGTAGGGAAATTCTGCATATAGTTGTAAAATACCACATGATGCCAAATGATCATGTCCAAATCCCTAAGTTCATTGAAAATCTAAACCTAAATGAGTCCAATGTAGAGCAGTAGTAAGAACCCCTCTATAAACTTCAGCTCCTCAGCCTTTGTTCTCTATGTTAAAATACCTCCTCATCAGACACCAAGCTGACGCGTTTCAGCCTCCACATTTTGCACTTATTAACAGTGTCATGTCTAATGTCTTTCTATTACCTGTCACTTGACGAATTCCCAAACTCTCAATGTCACGGTCTTTGCAAGATAAACTTTACTGTAACAACTTTTCTG